>NC_056728.1:74151347-74241347 GCF_019279795.1 Protopterus annectens
GTGTTAGAAGACCTCATTAGTGCTGACAGTGCCAGCAGTAAAGGGATGTGCATTGAAGAAGTGAAGTGCAGTGAAGATATTAGTTGGAATGTTTAAAACCATTTGTTGAATGCACCCTGGCTGTGTGGCATAGAAGGATAAAGCCCTGTATATGATCCAAATGAGCCAAGTTAAAGTAATAGCTCAGAAAGTGGAAAAGCTGGGGAGAAGGAGCAGTGAAAACAGGAGGGCCTAAGGGAGGAGGAATCATAGTTTTAGTCTGCTGCTTTCTGTTCATGCAAGTGGAAGCTGGCATGACCACACATGCCTATAGACTACAGCAAATGGGGATGGCACTTCCAAGCAAGTGATGGTAACAGCTGGCTGCATGTGTGGGAGTGTACCTGTGTAATGGGTAGGTGTTGGAGGACCTCACTGTGATATAGGTGCCCACATCAGCCACCAGGGAGGAGTTAGCTCCTTAAAGTAACTCCTGCTATACTCTGGGGAAAAACTGTGAATGTTTTGGTCTGTGGCAAAAAAATGGTTACTTTACAGTTTCTGCCTGGAGTATGAGACAAAACTCCCCAGATCAGGGATGAAGGGCTACAGAAACAGCAGAAGACCCTTTGAAAGAACAACCATGGACAGGGGAAGAAACAAACTCATGGCTGCCTGAATGACAGCCCCTCCAAATGATTTACAGCAGCAGAGAGACAAAAGAGAGACTTTGGAGTGATTAAGTATCATTTTTCTGCATTTTCTTGCTGCCTTTAGCTAATTCCGCCAAATACGCCACTTTTCTAGAGTTTCTGTGATTTAAAAATCTTGTTTCAGCTACATATTGTACTTATTTTACTGCCTGCACTTTAACAAAGTCATTTTTGTATTTAAATTACCTGTTTAACGTTGTAGGCTACACACTCAAGTGTGATAGCCATTTCTGTGCATTTAAAGTGTTTTTTTGATTGTATCTGCTTTATTTTCTGAAAGAAAAAAAATATATATATATATATATTTGTTTTCCCGCCTTTCTAAGTTAGTTTAGTCCAGTTTTCAGGTTAGTGCTGAATTCAGGGCTGTGTTATAAGTTTCTGTATTTGCCCATACCTTAGTTGGATAGAAGAGTTTCTCTGTTCACTGTGAGAGAGGGAGCTTTGAGTAGCCTATCTGTCCCTGGAAGAGTGGTTTCAGCCCAGAAATTAGTAGTTTATTGGCCATTTTGGGCTAATTTCTATCTCTTTCATTTCCCTGCTGTAAAACTCGCATTTGCAAGGTTTTTGTGCTAGTATACAGCTCAGTAAGCTGCTGCCTGGTGCCCTGCAGAGCTCTACAGCAGCAGAGAGACAAAAGAGAGACTTTGGAGTGATTAAGTATCATTTTTCTGCATTTTCTTGCTGCCTGTAGCTAATTCCGCCTCAAACACCAATTTTCTAGAGTTTCTGTGATTTAAAAAGCTTGTTTCAGCTACATATTGTACTTATGTTACTACCTGCACTTTAACAAAGTCTTTTTTGTATTTAAATTACCTGTTTAACTGCTGTAGGCTACACACTCAAGTGTGATAGCCATTTCTGTGCATTTAAAGTGTTTTTTTGATTGTATCTGCTTTATTTTCTGAAAAAAACAAAAAAACAACAAAAAAAAACTTGTTTTCCCACCTTTCTAAGCTAGTTTAGTCCAGTTTTCAGGTTAGTGCTGAATTCAGGGCTGTTTTAAAAGTTTCTCTGTTTGCCCATACCTTACTTGGATAGAAGGAAGTTTCTCTGTTCACTGTGAGAGAGGGAGCTTTGAGCAGCCTATCAGTCCCTGGAGGAGTGGTTTCAGCCAAGAAATTAGTAGTTTATTGACCATTTTGGGCTAATTTCTATCTCTTTAATTTCCCTGCTATAAAACCCGCATTTGCGCGGTTTTGCATGCCAGGCAGAGCCAGTTAGCTAGGGTATAACTATTCCCGGCTCCACAAAGTCTATTCTTCAATTCTTCCCTTAGAACTACACAAACCTTCAACTTAAGTGCTCAAATCATTCACTTCTCATCCCTGCACTTGTCCAAAACTCATAGCAGGCACTAATAAACCTTAGCACTAGAACCCCTATACTGTAGAGAAGGACAAGGCTCTCTATTCGACCTTACCAGCCAATCAGTAAAACAGCTCACTGTACCTTTCCAGGCATGTCCAAAGGGCAGTTTCAGGTGTACTCTCCAGTCCAACTGGTGAATCTGGGCATTTTGAGGCAATGTTACAATTGCCTCAGGTACACAGACAACCCTCTCCTCCTTCCACCAACCACTAATACATGCGAGAGATGCAATTATACAGCCAAACTGGAGGCTAAGCTCTCTCAACTCAAGACTGGACCAGACAGTCAAGAGGAGAAGGGAATTACTTGCATCACACCACCAGGCTCACATAGACCTATGAAACCAGCACTGGCAAAAAACACACATAAATACACAAAAACATACTCGGAGGCTCTAAATAAAATTCTGCAAAAGCAACAGAGACCTCCAAAGCAGACATCCAAGCAACCTCCACCCCAACACAAACCATGAAACACATACTTCACAAAACCAGTGTGCCACACAATCACAGCCCTTAAGGCAAAATAACATACCCAACACACACTAGTAATAGGTGACTCTATAGTCAGGCACACTGATGTCCCACTCACTAGGCTGATCAAGGAGAAGGTTACTGTTAGTTGCCTGTTGGGTGCCAGGATCCGCCACATAACGCAAGCACTCAAGTCACTCCAGAACAAGTACAAATATAACTCTGTCATTGTCCATGTTGGTGTGAATGACCTGAGCCGTACCTCCCTGGACTACATGAAAAGAGACATGGTGGAGCTCTCTGATCAAATAGCCCAGGCTGGTATGACCTTGACCCTGAGTAGCATCCTGCCGTCACCAAGAATGATGCCATGGTATAGAGAAAAAATTATCAATTTCAACAATTGGCCAAGCATCTGGTGTCATTCAAAGGGATCCAGTGTCTGTCAGCCTGGGATGCACCCCAGCACTACCAGGCTACAACTCATACCATACATTTCGGCCACAAAACCCAGACCGAAATACAAAAGGCGGGGGAGTATCCATATTCATCAAGAATACCCACACCTCCAGGTTAGTGGCACAGCACGATGCTTCAGAGATCATCCACGTGCTACTAACAATGGGCAAAACTGCTATTCAAATTATAGCTTGCTACAGATCACCCACCATGTCCCAGGACCCCCACTCCGCATTCCTGGAAACACTGGGAAACATAAAGGTCCTACCAAACACCCTGATATTGGGTGATTTCAATTACCCAAACATTAACTGGGAGAACTACTCAAGTACGATCTCCCTTGCCCAACATTTCCTAGAATTTATAAACTCAAATGCCCTGGATCAACTGGTCAACACCCCCATCAGAGGTGACAACATATTGGACCTGGTCATCACCAACATGGGCAACCGGTGTTCCACACCAGAGGTCAACCCCTCACTGGTTAGATCTGACTATAAACTAATCACTCTGGATATCCACATTCCGCCACCACCCCCAATCAAAGAAACCACCATGAAAAACATTTCAAAACAAACTTCACATTACTTAAGACCAAGGTGGGAAGTTTCAAAGCCCCCGTGCTAAAGGATAACGCTGTCTAAGCTGAAAAACCCTTTACTAATGCACTCTACGGGCACCTGCAAGAATGCATGGATCATGCTATCCCAAGCAAAACCAAGACTCATTCCTCCAAGAAAAGGAAACCAATCTGGTGGACCCCTGCAAAAACAAGCTATACAACAGAAGGAGGAAACTAGTACAGAAAAGAGTAAAATCCCAAGAAGGGAAGACATCCCTGATCAGTATCAGCAAGAAATGACGTTCCCTCATAAAATCATCCAAGGCTAGTTTCGAAAGAAAAATTGCCATGGACTCCAAAGATAACCTCAAGGCATTCTTTAGCTATGTCAATAATCTAAGTGGCAATTCTTAGATCTGCTCAGAGTTAGTGCAGAATGGCACAAAATATACTGAACCGACGAATATAGCTAACATCCTGGCAGACAGGTTCAGTGCAAACATCACCCCACTCTCAACCCCAAAAGGGCCCATAACTATAACAGAAGAATGTAGTGCCCCTGGAATCCCAGACACTCAGGTTAAAACATCCCTCTCCAAAGCCAAAAACACAGCATCAATGGGACCAGACGGTGTCCCAGGCTGCGTTCTACACGAGCTCAAAGATGAACTAACCCCTCAGCTAAACACACTGTTTAAACTCAGCCTCTCTACAGGCTACATGCCCACAGAGTGGCACACAGCAATGGTTATTACGCTCCACAGCAACAGTTATTCTGCTCCACAATGGACCCTGGGAACTATCACCCTATAAGCCTGACTAGCTTGGTCTGCAAAGCTATGGAGCGCATCATCATGGATCTCATTAACAGAGACACTGGAAACCTCCAAACACTGGACCCTACCCAGTTCAGCTTTATTAAGGGCAGATCATGCCTCCTAAACCTGGTGGACTTCTTTGAGACAGTTACCAAGGCTATAGATGAGGGAAAGGTGGTCCACACAGCCTACCTAGACCTTGCAAAGGCCTTCGACACCATTCCCCACTCAGGTATTATAGACAAGCTCACCAGCCTGAACATAAACCCCTACTTCACGAGATGGGTTGCCAACTGGCTCACAGACAGAACCCACATGGTAAGAGTTGCAGGAGCTAGGTCCGATTCTAAACCGGTTACCAGTGGCGTTCCCCAGGGCTCAGTCCTAGGACCCCTCCTGTTCAGCATATAATTCTCAGAGGTACAGGCAAGCACAGGAGGACTATGGCTGACCATGTTCGCAGACGACTGCAAACTAGGGGCTATAATTGACTCTTCGGCTGATGCAGACATCCTCCAAAAGGGTCTCACTGAGACAGATACCTGGTGTCAAAACCATGGCCTCAAGCTGAATGCCAAAAAGTGTATAGTCATCCCCTTTGGAAAAAAACAAAGTACCCACAAACTACCACATAGGTGATAGCCCTCTAAATACGGAAGACGTAAGAAAGGATCTCGTGACCCAAGTAGACAGTAACCTCTCCTTTGATAATCACATTGCCAAAGTGGTTAGAAAATCCTTCTATGTGGCCCACCTAATTACAAAAGGGTTTGCATCCAGATTGAAAGAGGTCATTGGGCCCCTCTATGCATCACTCATCAGACCCATCATAGAGTACAATGCCTCATTTGGGATGTACCTTACAAGACACCTGCAACAACTGGAAAGACCACAGAAGTTTCTCACCAGGAGGATCACTGGCCTCAAGCAGATGTCCTATGCATCTCAACTGAAGAAACTTCAGCTGTACTCGGTTGCATATCGCCTACTCAGAGGTGATCTCTGCCTGACATACAAGGCCATGTCCAACCCAGAATTGATGGACATGCTCCACCTAAAGAAAACCATATCCCCTCGAACCACACGCTCCAGGGATCTAAACTTCACCACAACAATAAATAGGATGTGCTGGAGGGATAGATTCCTGTCCCAGAGACTTCCCATGCTCTGGAACAAGATTCCAATCTACATTAGGCAGAGCTCTTCGCTAACCCTCTTCAAGAGAAACCTTGACGAGTGGATGGGAAACAGAAAGTTTACCCCTTAGAGCACTTCAATGGATCTGCTGGACAGCGGCACAGGGAACTAATCTAAGGGGGTGGTGAAAGCCAACACATTCCGGCTAGGCTTTTAAATGCCTTCGGGCAAATAGCCTAGTACCTACCTATGAACCTATGAACAAGAGTGGGTCACATCTTATTGGAGAGAAATTGATGGTCAATAGGCAGACTCTGGGCAAACTGCACATTAGAAAAAATACCATTTGTTTGAATGAAATTATAGAATGTATTGTCAAAGGTAACCAACAATAGTGATTGTATATTTTTAGAGGAAAAGGGGAAGGGGTTAGAATGACCTGGAAGGAGATGTTGCTCAGCTCAGCTCCAATGCAAGAATATTGTTTTTAAAAAGTTGCTTTTCTAAGAGAGGTAAAACAAACTGCACTGCAGGCAAGAATAAAAACCCGACTTTATTCAAAATAAAATAAAATAACTTAAAATCAACAGGTTAAGTGCTTTCGTCTGTAAGATTTCCAGACTTCGTAAGAACAAAGACTTTAATGCCTCCAAAACTCTTTTAACACCATTCCCAACTAATCAAAAATGCTTTCTTCTCAATGGTTAAAACAATTTACATAAAATCAATTAACACAGTTGGAATGTATTCTTTGTATTATGAGCTCAGTTTACTTATTACAAACTATTCATGCCTATATCTACTAAAACAAAAATTAATTTTTCTTTTATTCAAAATGAGTAAAAAAAAACACTTAAAACATAGTAATTTAAAAATATATAAAATATTTTAATAAACCAGAAGACAAAAACTGCATGTCTATGGATATTATACACACAAAGGAACTGATTCTATAATTTGGCAGCCCTTATTTTAAGAACACTAGAAATACTTATATTGTCATTCAACCCAGGGAATTTACCTACGTAAAATCTTAGTTGCCAAACAACTCCCTATATTCCAACTTTGCTTCCCATGGTCCACCTCTGGGATCCTGAATCACTTGTTCTATTGTTCTAATACAAAAAAAAAACAGTATTTACTAGTGTGACATTCCTTGGAATGTCTATAAAGTGCATTAGCATCTTTGCAATGTATCACATCATACATATTTTCATAAATGTGCTTTCTTACGGCCCTTTCTGTCTTACCAATATAAAAGCTTGTACAGGAATTGCATTAAACTAAATAGACAGCTCCTCTGCTGCTACAATTAAAGTGTCCCTTAGATTTAATAATAATGTCCCTAGCCTCTAAATATAACTCACTAGCATTTAACATATACTGACACTGATTGCAAAAACCGCACTTATAAGTGCCAATTTTCTTAGTAGTAGTAATGTTGAAATTGTTCCTATTGTCAAAAGTTCTCTAAGATTTCTTTCAAGTTCATACCCCTTCTCCTAACAAAAAGGGGTGTTTCCAGTAGTACCTTTTTAATTTCTGGTGTTAACGTTAAAACACTTCGATATTTCTTTATAATTGTCTCTTGATCTCTAAAATTAGAGCAAAATTTATAAACAAAAGCCAAGTCCTGTAAATTTTCTTTACCAGGTCCATTTACCTGAACCCTTGATTGAGAACCAAAAATAGGCCAATAACTGTGTTCACATTTGTACTTAACCTCTAAGGCAAGTTGATCAATCAGTTCTTCTGGATAACATCTTTCTAGGAACAGCTTTTTAATAAAATTAATTGCTTGTTCAAATACATCCTGCTCAGTGGTCATTCTGGAAGCCCTAATAATTTTTCCTTTGACTATACCCTGTTTCTGGTAGTAGGTGTGTTCACTAAAAAAATGCAAGTAAGAATTAGAAAATGTATCCTTGCGAAAAATCTTTGATTGAAATTTCTTCTCATTAAAATCTTTATAAATCTTTATAAATCTATATGTCTAAATAATTAATAGCTTACCTAGAATGAACATTGGTGAACCTTAAAAAAGGGGTGGTACCTTCAATATAAACACAACATTTTTCCAATTCGCCCTCGGTCCCTTTCCAGAATAAACAAATATCATCCCAAAAAATGTGTATTATAAGATATGTTGGAAGAAAATTCAGAGGGCAACACAAACTTCTGTTCCCAATAATAAAGAACTAAATTGGCAAAAAGTGGGGTACAACAAGCGCCTATGGCCACCCCTTGGAGTTGCTTGAAATAGTCACCATTAAAGTGCACAAAATTGTTTTTAGGGCTATTTCCATAAATGCTAAGGTCAGGTTCACTTTATTATTGGTTAAATAATCACAGTCTTTTAGCACATACTGAAACCATTCCAAACCATCTACATGGGGTATATTTGAAAACAAATCAACAATGTCAATAGCAACAAAAAATAAAGTTTTATCATATAAATCAACTGTAATGTTCCTAAGGAAATCCCATGAATCCTTAGAAATGTGTTTAATAGAAGAAGCAAACTTTTTTAACTTATGGTCAATAAAAATAGCTAGTGGTTCAGTTTTGGACCAAGCCCCTGCCACAATAGGACGCAAAGGAGGCTTCTCAATATTTTTATGAACTTTAGGTATATACCAAAAATAGAAGGTATACAAGGATTGTTCACTAACAAAAAGTCCAGTAACTTTTTGTCTATACTCCCCTGAAAAATGTGGTCATAAATAAAAAAATCAAATATCGAGTAAGCAATATTAATCTCATTTTTGGATACCAAATTATACCTCTGGTCATCACCTAATATACCAAACATAAGGGAATCATAACCTATAGCATCCATAATGACCACTCCACCCCCTTTGTCCAGTTTCATAATTTGGTAGCCTGACTGTGCTAATTGCTATAATAAGGCCCTTTCCTTTTCAGATACATTCGAACCACTGGAGAAAGAATATGAACTTGAAAGAAATCTTAGAGAACTTTGACAATTGGAACAATTTCATCATCACTAGTACTAAGAAAATTGGCACTTGTAAGTGCGATTTTTGCAATCAGTGTCAGTATATGTTAAATGCTAGTGAGTTATATTTACAGGCTAGGGACATTCTTATTAAATCTAAAGAGCACTTTAATTGTGGCAGCAGAGGAATTGTCTATTTAGTGAAATGCAATATTTGTACGAGTTTTAATATTGGTAAGACAGAAAGGACCATGAGAAAGCATGTTTATGAACACATGTATGATGTGATACATTGTAAAGACACTAATGCACTTTATAGACACTCCAAGGAATGTCATACTTATAAATACTGTTTTTTTGTATTACAGCAAGTGATTCAGGACCCCAGGGGTGGACCATGGGAATCATCGTTGAAATATAGGGAGTTGCTTTGGCAACTAAGATTAGATGTGGGTAAATTCCCTGGGTTGAATGACAATATAAGTATTTCTAGTGTTCTTAAAATGAGGGCTGCCAAATTATAGAATCAGTTCCTTTGTGTGTATAATATCCATACACATACACAGTTTTTATCTTTTGGTTTATCGAAATATTTTATATAATTTTTAAATTCATATTTTTAGTTATGTTTTACTTATTTTGAATAAAAGAAAAATACTTTTTTAGTAGATAATAGGCATGAATTTTAATAGTTTGTAATAAGTGAACTGAGCACATAATACAAAGAATATATTCCAGCTGTGTTAGTTGATTTTATCTCAGTTGTTTTAATCATTGTGTAGAAAGCATTTTTGATTGGTTGGGAATGGCTTTAAAAGAGTTCTGGAGCAATTGGAGTATTTGTTCTGATGAAGTCTGGAACTCTTGTTGATTTTAAGTTATTTTATTTTGAATAGTCGGGTTTTTATTTTTGCCTGCTGTGCAGTTTATTTTATTTTGTTTCTTCATTTTGATGGAGGTTTTGCTTTATCTAAGAGAGATAATATGACCTTTGGGCTGCATAGACAGCATTCCTACCCTTGTTTCTCACAATTTTAAAATTCACGAAGTCAGATTCAGATTAGCTTTTTTAGAAGACATACTGTAGATGAGCTCTCTTAGACATTAGTTGTTATAGTTATTATATTTGTTATTTGTGATCCAGGCCAGGCATATGAACCAAGTGCACAGTTTGTAAAGTGAAGTAAACTTGAGTGGGGTGGTAGGAAGACTGAGCTGTAGAAGTTAAGTGCTTAGCCAGTGAAAGGGTGGAAGGCTCTTATGTGGAGGCTAATCAGTCACACAATATTGAATTGAAGGTAGTTGCATAAAATAATTTAATATTTTGCAAAATTCTATATTTTGGAATTCCTAAAACATTATATTTTGAGTAAATGGTGTTTGGTACAAGTGTGGTGTTATATGAATTTATGTAGTCTGGTTTAATTTCCTGTGGGTTTGTTTTTAGCACTTTTACTTTTGTATTTGGTGAGCCTTTTGTGGCCTGAAATTGCATAAAAGGTTTGTGTTTCTTTTATTTTTTATTTTTATTTTTAAACTGATTTGAGTTTGAGAGGACATTTTATGTGGGCTGAGCCGAGATGTTTTGGTGAAGTTTGTGTGCAGAGCATGTGAAGCTTCTTTTTTTTAAATTGTGTTTTTAAGAGGGAGTAACAGCACAATTTCTGACATGTAGAATATGCATGGATGACAGTGATGCAGTGGTAATAAAAATGCATATTTCAGGTGGAAGCATTGTTTTGATAAAGAACGGCAGACAGGTAGAGACGACACAGTATCATGTGCAAGGCCTCATTCTGCTTCATGCATTCTTTATCTACAGTGTCTTGAACATTTTCTGTTTGTCAGTTCATAATGTTGTTGTTTGCCCTAGAGAATCTACAACTCTTCCTTTTCTTTTGGTGCCTTTTCCTTTTAACAGCATCATTCAATGCACAACTGAAACATGTCATTATTTCAAATCAGTCTACATTCAGTTCTGTTTTTAAGCTGCAGATCTGTCAACACCACTAGTGAGACACCATCTGTAGGTCTGTAGCATTATTAGTATAACGTACAGATGGCATCTCTGAACCTAATCATCCATTTGGTCTAACTAAAGAAATGAGAGAAGTAGAATTTGTGACTGCTGACCTGAGATGACACTCCTGACTAAGTGGAATAGTATAGAAGGCATTTTCATCATAGTAGATACTTTACAGACAAAATTTGGGTTTTTAATCTAAAAGTGTATACCGATTTGTTGCTTTATTTAAAAAAATGATTGATAGAAAACTATTAGAAATCATGCCTATCAAATGGTATTACAGTCTATACTACAATGGTTTTCATTTAAGTTGTCCTGAGTTTGCCTCTTAAGCAGTATGCCACTACACCTTATACATTATCAACCACAGCTTTATTAAGCAGCATAATTTATACAACGCGTATTCAATAATTATTGCACAAATCCCCTTTATGTTGTTGTTGTTGTTGTCTTTCGGCTTTTCCCGGTTAGGGGTCACCATAGCGGAACTCCGGTCCACTAATGATTGGCAGTAGATTTTTACGTGCCAAGTTGCCAGCTCTGATGCACAACCTTCAACGAAGGTACGCCCATTAACACATGTCTCCACCACAGAAGACGCTTTACCTGAGAATCGAACAGGACAACGTCTTACTGTGAGGCGACAATGCTACCGCAGCACCACCACCGCAGTCCCCTTTATACATACAGGTAACTTCTTCAACCATTCTTTAATAAATCTGTCTCTATTTAAATACTCCATATTGTTCACAGCTCTATGTGCCAACGAGTCTATATTAGATCACCGAACACTTAGGTTAGCGAACGGTGATTAAATCGACCCCATGTAAGCGAAAGCTTACAAAACCGAACTGTCAGAACAGCGATTTTTTTTCCAAGGGAAAAAAATCACTGTTCCAACAAAAAAAAAAAACAGAAAACACTTTAATACATGATATTAAGTGGGGGGCTTCACCCCCCACAACCCCTGATGTGGGGAGATGTCCCCCCACCCCCTTACTTAAATATACCAACTCCGAGACCACACTACAGTGCGGAAAACGGCAAACTACCGAAGCGGCCAAGCAAATTCTTTCCCAGTTAAAGAATTCACTTACATGCCACTTCAATATTTTGCCATTTCGGCGTTTACAGCTCGACCAAGTCGCATTCGCTAATTTGCTTCTTCGGTCAGCTAATAGGAACCCGTGCCAACATGTTACTTTCTCACAGTCTCTAAGTAATACCAACTAATTAGCTTTTTATTTCATGGTAAGCCAAGGTCCTGGACTACCAGCCATATGCGATGCAGTTTATATCCTCTACCAGTCTGCTCCTGCCAGTTAACCCTATCCTTACCAATTTGAATATGTCCTATATATACTGATCTGTAGCAGCTGAAGAACTTGAACAACTTACATATTAGGGGAGAATAACTCTCCAGAGTCCTAATTATCAAGTCTTCCCTACAGGGCCTACTCATGCTAGTTGGAAAACATAGCTTTCCCCTTGAACACCAAAACCCAGTAAGTCACATTTCTTCTACTAATGGGCATGCACATCAAGCAAACAAGGCTCCGGCCAAGTCTTATCCCTCCCTAACAATGAACAGCCAAGTCTTATCCCACCCTAACAATGAAGCTCAGCTATCCCCTGCAAAGTCTCTTTAATCCAACCCATTAGGAAGCAATAGCCTCGCTGACATATAATTAGCAGCAGCACAAAATAGGAAGGGTCAAATCACTAACCCCTAAACAAGGACAAGGAACTTGCATCCTGCTCTGGGACATTTTGCATAAACAGTTTTCATTTGTGAATCTGCTACCCTAAATCTTTCTTCTTTGCTGAGAGATTTTTAATGAGACAGTAGATTGGAGGTCACTTCCCTTTACTGGACCCTAGTATAAGAGGCCTGACTGACTTGCACACCTGCTCGTGTTACCTTGAGATACAAATCTTTCTGCCTAGACCCCCCCAGTACAGTTCTACAGCTAGAGGGAGGTGAAAGGGGTGGCTGACCTGGGTGCAACCTGTAAATGGGGTGAAAACAGTATTGCTGAATGAATGTGAGTGTGGTAACAGCAGCCATTTAAGCAGTTACCATGGTTTCTTAAAACATGTTCTTCTGCTTGTAGAATGAGTTGTGTGTTATTTAATGCAGCAAGAAGCTATAATAACTTATTTTTTACAATTTCAGACAAAGAAATTTTTTTTTGTGGGGGGGGGGGGGCATCAACACTGCAACTTCAGTTTGAGAGTTGCAGTTGTGCCATTCTGATTATTGTCCAGGGCATCAGTTGAATTACCTGTGACATTGCTCCTAATGTCTATCTGACAGCTGTTTCCTCCTGTTTAAAGTCTGCCCCCTTTTCCAGGCTTTACTTGCTTATCTTTTATAGCACCAGGGTGGAGGATGGGAACAAAGACAGTGTAGTCTGTTCCTCCCAAGAAATTCACCACTACATCCATGTGTGCTGTCAATCATAGTTTTACTAAGCGGATCAGTTTGCACTACTTACATTCAATAATCATCAGTGAACTTGTCTTGATATATTTTAGTTGCTTATAAATTAAAAAACATGTGCCTTATGAACCTGGTAAAAATGTTAACTGTTTTTTCCTCATTGTAATTCTGTCTCTGAAATGCTCCTGGGCTGTGTTCTTAAACGCCCTTTTAGTTTTTGTTATTCTCCCTTGGGAAGCAACATGCCTTAGCTTCTTTCCAAGTGAGAGGACAGTTCCACTGATAGGAAGCCAGATGAAGAGATCAGTAACAGCATAGGAAAGTTTCTGACATGAGACTGTATTCCATCACTCACCAGCACACTTCTCAACCTGCAGTCCTTGAAAATGGGAACAAAGGCACTTGAAACGGAGGAAAATCCAACTAAAAATCTGAGCAGATAATTTGCTTACATTTTGAATACTAAATAGCACATAACTTTCTCTGCTACCAGTAGGAATGTGGGATACTACTCCAAAACATGTTTAGAAAACAGAGAGTGGCAAACTGATGGAAAAATATAAGCACATTGTCAAAGAGACAGTGTAAAACCTGTAGACCACATGTGTCAAACACAATGCCCGCGGGCCAAATCTGGCTCGCCTGGACATTTTATGTGGCCTGCAATGAGGAGAGCTGGCCAGCTGTCAGCATCATCCCTGTGTGCCTGAATGGGTCATACAGCAATTACTCAAGTGCTGAAAAGAAGTGAATGGCAGAGGAGTTGTATTCTTTTTTTTTCTTTTTATGTATTTATTTGGCAGTATCCACACACACAGTTATAAAAAGGAAGCTTCACTGCAGCCAAAAAGCTTACATATTTTAGTGGACTGTGCTGTTATAAGATGCGCTGTGTCAGCATCATCCCTGTTTGCCCGAATGGTGCGTAATGTGGTGGCAAGGAGATTGATCGTCAGACAGCTCTGTCAGCATCATTCCTGTGTGCCTGAATGGTGCGTAACATGTGGTGGTGAGGAGAGTGATCATCAGCGGGCTGTGTCAGCACCATCCATGTGTGCCTGCATGGAGCACCACTACCCAAGGCCAACATCCGTGAATCTTGCAAATGGCCGAGGGAAAAGTTGATGCAGGGTGGTTCACTTTCTACCTAGTTTAGATAGATTGAAGATGCTGAAATGGTAACATTAGATTCTAATGTAGTGGTGAGAGTCATCCCTGACAGAGCACCTCTACCCAAGGCCAACATCCATGAATCTTGTTATCAAAATGTTCAAAAGAAAAGTTGATGCAGAAGGGAGACAATTTAATGAAAGATGGGAAAGCGAATATATGTTTATACTTTGCAAAGACAAACTGGTGTGTATTGTGTGTTACGAGGCGGTGTCAGTGATGAAGGAGTACAATATACGTAGGCATTTTGAAACCAAACATGGAGCTAAGTATGCTAAATATACACCACGAAAGACATAAAATTGTCCAAGAATTAATAGGCAAACTGCAATCGCAGCAGAACATGTTTACTAAAGCTACAGCAAAAAAGCAAAAAAATATTAAAAGTAATCTCATTTAGAAGAATCAGAATGCATGTGTTCTCTCTAGAATAATAGAAAAACAAAGTGGAATATATTTAGCATTTATTAGAAATAGGTATGATAATTATTGGTAGTAGAGATTCTGGTGGACTAATATTAAATGCAAGCATTCTGGAAATGATTGTTTTAACAATGCCATATGGCCCAGCCTTTTTTCATGCACAAAAATAATTGTTTTAGGGGTGTTATGGAATATACTTCTACCTGAGAATTGTTGATCTTATGCATCTGTTGACCATCTGTCTACATTGACCAAGCAGGTGCCGGCATACAGTACAAAATATTAATAAACAAGCCTTTGGTTCCAAGGCACACAACCCAGTTTGATTTCCCTAGCAGTAGTTTCAGATCTACAAACTCAGCTTGATATCAAAAGCTAAAAGCAATATGATATTCTGGAATTATATTATACATCTGAAAGGGAAAATTATGAATGCAACAGGTTATCGGGAAGCAATGATATGATTACATAGCTGTATGATGTAGCAATCTCACTAACACTGGTAACAATGTGCAGACTTCACAATAAGTGAAATCATGTATCACAGTGCAACAGAGACAAGGGAATCATGCCTTATATAACAATAGCTATGATAACTCCTGCTACAAATAAAATTAACCACTCAAGTAACATGGTGCAAGACATCATATGTAGTGATATCAGTGAATAGTGGTATAACATAAACAATTAAGGAATCCCCCTGTCACCTGTGTTAAACATATCGTTAATATATGGATATATCACTCATTAATGAAGACAGGTTGTAGTGGTATGACCTCATGCATGGGGAAGAGTCACATCAGGCCAAAACAATTCTACAGACATCAGCCTAACCAGTATCTTTGTGTAAAATCATGTTATAATGGAAAATCTCCAAAAATAGCACAAGGAACATATTTCTATTACATATGGATTTGTAAAGTTATTTTTTGAATCTTGAATAGAAATCTGTAATAGTTGCTAACATTCTTGCTGATTGTACATACTGGCTATCTTACGTATACATACATATATACTAACATTTCAAGCACGGGCATTAACACCCTTGTAACCTGCCAATATATCAAAACACTTGTTCCCATAATGTGTCCAGGCTGTTCTTAAAAATATCTAAACTAGCACTTGCTTTAATGTAATTTGATAGTCAGTTCCATGCATCAGCTACTCTGTCAGAGAACCAATTAGTACACTTCTCATGCCTATAGAATCTTCTACATAGGTTGTCTGATGATTCTCTAGTACTCTTTGACAACCCCCAAAATTCCCAGGGGTAGTTGTCTTTAAATGCCCTATATACCTGAATAAGATCTCCTCATAGATACCTATAAGAGGCACTGTACAAGTTCAGATATTTTAGTCTTTCATAATAACTTAGATTTTCACATCCATGGATGCCCTTGGTATATTTCCGCTGTACTCTTTCCATTTTATTCATGCTTGTTTTCCTATAGGGTTTCCATATTGTTATTCCATACTCAAGTTTGGGTCTAATGTAACTAACAAACAATGACTTCATCATTTTTGATTTCCTAGACTTTAGAAATCTTTTTATACAACCTATAGTTCTATAACTATCATTAACCGATTGATTGATATGATTAAAAAAACACATAGCTGGATCTACTTATATACCCAGATCCTCAAATGAGTCTACAGTTTCAATCACTATCTGCTGTATTAAGTATTCACCTTTCAATTTATGTCTCCCAAATCTCATTTGCTTAGTTTTTGATGTATTTATCAGCATATTATTCTCCTATGCCCAAATGGTCAATTTAGTCAAGTTATTTTGCAGACGTACCTTATCTGTAACACATGTAATCAGTTTACCCAATTTCAGGTCATCTGCATATAGACTGTAGAACACCTCAGATGAAAAAGTTAGGTCTGAAAGATACAATCTAAACTAGTAAGGGCCTATGACAGAGCCTTGTGGGGCACCCTGACTCTAACCAAGAATTTCACCTGCCCAGTTGCTGTATGATATTTGCCATGTTCTATTTGTAAGCCATTCAGCTATCCATCTTATCAAGAGTACATCAATACCTAGTTGTTCTTATTTATTAATCAGTGTTTTATGCATGACCCTGTCAAATGCTGAAGTTAAATCTATATAAATTACATCACAGCACAATTTTTCATTCATAGCTGTTATTATATTGTTACAGAACATCATGTTACACGTGGTAATAGATCTATTTTCAACATATGCATGCTGATATATGGTTTCAAGTCCCAACCTATCCATTTCTGACAATAACGTATCCAATATTATCTTCTTCATTATTTTTCCACAACATGAAAGTAGACTTAAGGGTCTATATGACTCTGGGTTTGTCCTACTCCCCTTTCCCTTAAAGACAAGTTTAATAAGCGCATGTCTCCAATCATGAGGAATGGCCCCATATTTACATGACCTAGTGAATAATAGATATAATGATATTTCCCTTTTTTTAATTTCTCCAAATCTTTTGGGTTTCTAATACCATGACGGGAATGGACCCCATTCCTAAGTCAAAGTAAGATTAAAGTTCATGAAATTAGTATTGTTTCAGTCTTTGATGTCAGCCAAAAGTGCTCTTCACAGCACCAGCAGTGAGCCCAGTAATGACTCCTTCTGCAATTTGTATGGGGTTACATGGATTGGTAATATATCTAAATATGATTGTAGATTCTTTTTTATAAGACCTGTTGCTCCTACTACTACTGGAACTGTCTGGGTATCTTTCTTCCACATTGCTGTCATTTCTGCCTGCAGATCCTCATATTTTATGACTTTGTATCTCTCTATATACAACACACTGTAGTCACTTGGTGTGGCAATTTCAAGGAACAATGCTACTTTTGTCTTCTTTTCATGGACCACTATATCTGGTTTTCTAGCATCTATCTTTTGAACTGTTGGTAATGGGTGATCCCATGTGATATAAACTTCATCATTTTCTATGATGCTTTGTGGCTCATGTTTGCAGTGTTTTTCAGCCACTTCAGTATCATAATGTTTGCACAATCCCCAGTGCAACAGTCATGACACTTCATTATGCTTTTCAGTATACAGTCCTTCTGCCATTTGTATGTCACAGCCAGCAATGAGGTATGCGACTGTTTCCAATTCGGTTTTACAAAACCTACATTCGTCTGTTTCTCCCACATGTTCAATGGACTTTGTAAGCCAGGATGCATGGAGTCCATTATCTTGGGCCACCAATATTAACCTTTCATCTCTTGGTTTGAATTCGCCTCTCCTTAACCATTCCTGATCAACATGAGGTTCTTCCAGACATTTTCTATACTTGCAACTATATTTATGCATTTTCCACATTTCTTGCCTTCTCATCTTGTACTTCACCTTATATTCTTTCTTTTGTTTTGTTTTTTTGGCACATTCAGTTGCTGCTTAATTTTTATCTACTTCTGGTTTGATTTCCATTCCTGCTCGATGCCGATATGCTTTTACTAGATTAAGCAGAGAAGTCATCTTAGATTTATTTTCCTCATTTTTCAAAACTTTTACTGTGTTTGGGTCTTGTGAGGTCAGCAGATATATGTGGAGTTCCACGATTGCAGATCTGTACATGTAATCAATTTCATGGCGGCCCATCCCTCCCCTCCTTCAGAACGGGGAATATATAATCTTGGTATACACTGAGTTTTATAAATTATTTGGTGAACGTGAAGCATCCTTCTTGTTTTCCTGTCTAATCTATTCAATACATTATGGGGCCAGTCAATCACTCCAAAACTGTAAATTAGGACAGGAAGAGCAAATTGGTTTATAGCTTGGATTTTATTCCTAGATGTCAACACTGTTTTCAGGATTAATTTAAGTCTTCTAAAGTATTCCTTACTAAGTTTTATTCACATTTGTTCATGTTTTATTATTGATCCTTCATCAGTTCCCAAATATTTATACACTCCCTCTTGCTCAAGTTCTTTTAGCCTCATAGGTTCATAGGTAGGTACTAGGCTATCTGCCCAAAGGCATTTATAAGCCTAGCCAGAATGTGTTGGCTTTCACTGCCCCCTTAGATTAGTTCCCTGTACCTCTGTCCAGCAGAGCCATTGAAGTGATCCCTGGGGTAAACTTCCTGTTTCCCATACACTCGTCAAGGTTTCTCTTGAAGAGGGTTAGCAAGGAGCTCTGCCTAATGTAGATTGGAATCTTGTTCCAGAGCATGGGAAGTCTCTGAGACAGGAATCTATCCCTCCAGTATGTCCTATTTATTGTTGTGGTGAGGTTTGGATCCCTGGAGTGTGTGGCTCGAGGAGATATGGTTTTCTTTAGGTGGAGCGTGCCCATAAATTCTGGCTTGGACATGGCCTTGTATGTCAGGCAGAGATCACCTCTGAGTAGGCGGTATGCAACCGAGTACAGCTGGAGTTTCTTCAGTCGAGCTGCATAGGGCATCTGCTTGAGGCCAGTAATCCTCTTGGTGAGGTACTTCTGTGGTCTTTCCAGTTGTTCCAGGTGTCTTGTAAGGTACATCCCAAATGGGGCATTGTACTCTATGATGGGTCTGATGAGTGATGTGTAGAGGGGCCCAATGACCTCTTTCGAACTGGATGCAAACACTTTTGTGATTAGGTGAGCCACATAGAAGGATTGTCTAACCACTTTGGCAATGTGATTATCAAAGGAGAGGTTACTATCTACTTGGGTCCCCAGATCCCTTATTACATCTTCCATATTTAGGGGGCTACCACCTATGTGGTAGTTTGTCGGTACTTTGTTTTTTCCAAAGGGGATGACTATGCACTTTTTGGCATTTAGCTTGAGGCCATGGTTTTGACAGCAGGTATCTGTCTTAGTGAGACCCTTTTGGAGGATGTCTGTGTCAGTTGGAGAGTCAATTATAGCCCCCGGTTTGCAGTCATCTGCGAACTTGGTCAGTCATAGTCCTCCTGTGCTTGCCTGTACCTCTGAGTAGTATATGCTGAACAGGAGGGGTCCTAGTACAGAGCCCTGGGGAATGCCACTTGTAACCGATTTAGAGTCAGATCTAGCTCCCACAACTCTTACCATGTGGGTTCTGTCCGTGAGCCAGTTGGCAACCCATCTCATGATGTAGGGGTTTATGTTCAGGCTGGTGAGCTTGTCTATAATACCTGAGTGGGCAATGGTGTTGAAGGCCTTTGCGAGGTCTAGGTAGGCTGTGTGGGCCACCTTTCCCTCGTCTATAGCCTTGGTAACTGTCTCAAAGAAGTCCATCAGGTTTAGGAGGCATGATCTGCCCTTAACAAAGCTGAACTGGGTAGGGTCCAGCGTTTGGAGGTTCCCAATGTCTCTGTTAATGAGATCCATGGTGATGCGCTCCATAGCTTTGCAGACAAAGCTAGTCAGGCTTATAGGGTGATAGTTCCCAGGGTCCATTGTGGAGCAGAATAACTGTTGCTGTGGAACATAATAACCATTGCTGTGCGCCACTCTGTGGGCATGTAGCCTGTGGAGAGGCTGAGTTTAAACAGTGTGTTTAGGTGAGGTGTTAGTTCATCTTTGAGCTTGTGTAGGACACAGCCTGAGACACTGTCTGGTCCCATTGATGCTGTGTTTTTGGAGAGGGCTGTTTTAACCTGAGTGCCTGTGATTTCAGGGGCACTACATTCTTCTGGCATAGTTATGGGCCCTTTTGGGGGCGAGAGGGGGGTTGAAGTTTGCACTGAACCTGTCTGCCAGGATGTTGGCTATATCGGTCGGTTCAGTGTATTTTGTGCCATTCTGCACTAACTCCGAGCAGATCTGATAATTGCCACTTAGATTCTTGACATAGCTAAAGAATGCCTTATGGTTATCTTTGGAGTCCATGGCAATTTTTCTTTTGAAGCTAGCCTTGGATGATTTTATGAGGGAACGTAGTTTCTTGCTGATACTGATCAGGGATGTATTCCCTTTTTGGGATTTTTCTCTTTTCTGTACTAATTTCCTCTTTCTATTTGTATAGCTTGTTTATGGCAGGGGTCAACCAGACTGGTTTCCTTTTCTTGGAGGAGTGAGTCTTGGTTTTGTTTGGGATAGCACGATCCATGCATTCTTGTAGGTGTCCATAGAGTGCATTAGTAAAGGATTTTTATCACATTTTTGTCCCAAACTGATGGTTTCTTGGTGCTGCAGTTTTCCTGCTTTAAAAGTTGCTTTTGTACATTTATTAAGACCAAATTACATGCTTTTATCATCTGAAAAAGTTTTGACAACTTTCAGTTGTGCTTTCAGTTCCTCATATGATGAGCTATACAGTTTTAAATCATTGAGAAAGAGAAGATGAGAAGTCTTTACACTTTGTTATTTTCTAGAAGCCAAATTATAGCCATGGCCGAAGCTGTTAAATAATGGGTTAAGGGCAAGACAGAATAACAGCGGTGACAGAGAGTCACCCTGGAATATTCCCCTTTGAATTTTTATCCCTGGAATAATAATTTGTCCTTTATCATGGCTTAATTGCAAAGTGGTCTGCCACTGTTTCATGGTCACTGTAATGTTGATCAGTGTAGGGTGTATCTTATACATTTTTAAGCACTCTTTTATCTATGAATGTGGGATACTATCAAATGCTTTTTTATAGTCAATCCATGCCATACTTAGATTCTTCCCCTTTTTATAGTTCTCCACTATGACTTTATTTAACAACAAATGATCCTTTGTTCCATATGACTTTCTTTTATTGCGTTTTGTTCTATTGCCATAATTTATACGTCGACTGAAGGCAAGTTATTAGTCTATAGCTTTTAGATTTTTTTTTGCACTCAAACAATTTCTCTTTCAAACCTTTTCACATTCCAATTGCAGTTTTTCCACTGAACACCTCACTACAGTTGACTTTATATGGTGACTGTTTTGCTTCAATATAACCTGTAATTAACCTTCTGTTTATTGTTTAGATTTCAGTTTGGCAGAATTATCTATCAACAAATTAACCTTTATAACCCCATGATCACTGTATATCAGTGGTGGTAAAACGTGACTTCAAGTAGCAGTAATTTCTTTAAGAATGCAAACAATGTCTAGCATGTTCCATTCCCTGATAGTTTTTTTTATAATCTGAAGCAATTGTTCCTGAATATATGTTGTGAATAATTTCCTTACTAATGGTGTTGAATCAATATTATTCCAGTCTGTTTCTTGTAAATTTAAGTCCCCAGCTAATACAATTATTCCCTTATGTGTTTCATGCAAGAAGTGTGTGTATTATTCTAGGTCATCTGCACTTGACTTTGATGGTCTATACATGCAACAATTGTTATATGTTCCAAGGCTGTCTTTATTGTCACAGTTACACAGTCTATAGTATTGGTGTTATCACTGAACATGTAATAATCACAGGTCTCATAGCTATCTTTAATCCTCATCATAACACTTCCACCTGATTTTTTTGTTAGAATGTCTGTTACACTAAAAACATTTATACCCTGATAAAACTGGTTTCCAGTCATTGTTCTTTAACCATGTTTCATAAACAATAACAACATCCATCTTGTGGGAACATAGCAAATTTTCCAATAAAAACTTTAGTAATAATAATCCTAACATTAACAACCATCAGAGATGCATCAAATGTTGCTGTCTGTGAAGTGTTAAATTTCTGACCTAGCAAAAATTCTGCTTTGTTTTTGTCAAATATTGCAAAATATCTGCTGCAAAAATTGTCTTCCCTGATCTTGACAAATGCACACCATCCTGTCTGAACACGTGTGCCCAAAACAAGGCTTGGATGCTCTACACATTTCCATTTTCTTAAAACAGAACATTTTTTCTGTGTAGGTATATACCCCCAAAATATTTTCATTCACGGTGATCTGACTGTCTTTTCTATATGAGATTAGTAAAAAATATGTCCCAACACCACTACAAGCTATGCTATCCAATAGGGCTTTATGTTTCTTACTAACTGTCACAGAATCCTTGCAGATGAGACTATTTGTACAGACATAAATAAAAACAGATACTTTACATTAAGATGTTTCAAGGCTTGTCACACAACTTCTAGTTTTGCTTCTGGCAAGCATAACACTATTCGATGTTCATTATCTTCTTTGCAAATATAAGTATCAATTCCTTTAATAATTGACTATCTAATTACAAGAATATTTTTTCTGACCAGATCTGAAGATTCCTCAATTTATAATACAGTAATATCTATGCTACCAGTTGTTACAAAGGAATGATCTTCATAATCATTAGTCTTATTAATCCCACTGTTTTCATTTTGTATTAAATTTGCAAGCATAAAATTCTCATCCAGCTGGCTTTGTACATCCACAGCTTGAGCCATGTTGACATCTGTCTTTCGATAATGTTCCTCAGTCCTTCTATGTTCAATTTTAATTTATTTCTTTTCACCTGCTATTTGCCTCTTTCTTCTACCTTCTCTTTTGGAAAAAGTATGCCTTTTTCTGAAGAATGAAGGTTTTCTGATAAAAAAAAATATTATCATTCCCTGTAATCTGCATGTTTCATAAAGCAGTATCCTTTTTAGTACATATTCTCTTTACTTTACAGACATTAATTAGTTTCTTTTTCTTCCTTGTTATTTGTTGTGAATTTCTTCCTTTCTTTCTTTTTTATTTCCTTCGAAACATTCTGAATCCTCAGATTGCTGAATACTTGCATCCAGAATTCCAAAGTTGTCAGGGCCATCGTCTTGTTTCATAGGGGGTGGATGATCTTTACAGACAGACACATCTTTTCCTAAATGTGTTCTATTTGCTGTATGGCTAACATTATTTAGTTCATCAGTCCAGTCATTAATATATGAAATAACAGTTCTCCAAGCCATGCCAATTGCACATGTGCAATCATCATCATTAAGTCTAGATTTACTTTTAACAATGGTAAGCAAGTCTTCACATTGTATTCATAGGTTCATAGGTTAGTACTAAGCTAACAGCCCTTGCGAGCCATTTTAAGCCTAGCCAATTATCCCTTGTGAGACTCAAACCCTGCACCTTGTGTTTGTAAGGCAAACACCTTCACCATTAGGCCACCCTCCCAACTCCCAACATTTTTCCACAAAAACTAATAACCGACAAGATGAAAGCATTAAATATCAAGCTGTACATATTTCCATGCTCAAAATCCTGCTTGAGGAACACGGCACAATTCTGGGGAGAATGAGGTTCCTTTCAACCCTTGTGCATTTTACAGTAGTGTCTCAAGTGTGACCTGCTTTTACCTCATTCTTCTCATATGGTGCTGGGTAACCAAGTCTGGTTATCATTGTATACTGTGTAACATACATGCATATCTTATGATGTCATTTTAAGAAAATTTGAAGGTGGCATAGTTGGTCAGATCATCAAAAGATCGATCTTTACATAATTCAGTATTTTTTTTCTTCTTCCCTTTGTGGCTGCGCGACCCTGAAGTTAACTTAAGTTTTGAGGGTGTGGGAGGAGCCCCATGACAGGGGATGTGAGGAGCAAAGTACTCACATAAAAGCCATTTCTTGATTGTTTATTAGTGATTGCAAATATAACCTATTATTTTACATATGCAATAACTTTGTTTAGATTATTTGAAGTTGCAATGAATGCTATCTTCAATTAATTTGTTCAATGTTTTTACTTTCAGTCTCATCTGCAGTTATTCATTATATACTAATTAAAAGATGAACATATAACATTGATCTGAAAATCTGTTAGCTTAACAAAGATGATTTTACAATGAAAAACATTCACCTGAAAATATATGCAGCCTATTCTTCCTGCCCTTTACAAAATAAAACAAAATCTATAATTCTAATAAAAGTTAATGCTTGAGGTACAAGAAAGAGGTAAAAAAACAAATTGGGTTCATTTATTTTATAATGCAAATTATTACAAAAATATTGGTAAAGTATTAAAAATGTTTTCAGTGAGCAGATAATTGTATTTTATCAAGAAGCATAATATATATAAATGTTCCTATACATAGATGCATAAAAAGACGGCCTAGTTATATTAAGGGTGTATTAGTCACCACTAAAAATGGAAAAATAAAATGTCTCCAAAGTTTAAATAACTCATTGAACATGCCACTGAAGACTGTAATATTAAACTTAATCATTTTGAAGTATTGTTAAGTTTTCCAATATATATATATATATATATATATATATATATATATATATATATACACTTTAAGCAAAGAAAGTGCATGTCAGTGTAAAACTAATTATCTTTTTTAAGTAAATTAAAGTTGTCTACCTCTCACTTTTCCTTATTTTGTGGAATGTCTTAGATTTTGCATCATATCCACTGTTAATTTATTTTTTTGGTAAATCACACTTTACATTCAGTCAGTAATATCAGTCATTAGAGTTTCATATTTCTTATTGTTCAGAAAATAAATATTCATGCAACACTTGCTGTTCTGTTGTTTTTTAAGACAATTTAAGTTATGTGGCACTTAAGGCTTTACACTGTTAAACTACTTTCTGTAGTGAATCTTTGTCTACTGTGTGACTTTGATCAAGTCACTTAACTAGACAGTTTTCCATGGTCAGCCCTGGAAAGGGACAGTTTGTCCAGTGGGGTCAACAAACAGATCAAATAAAATATTTAAAATTTGTCCCTTTTGCCCCGCACACACACACTTCATTTTTTTGCTTTGTCTGTAAATGTTGAGCAAAGATGTTGAGACATATTTTGGTTTGTTCCTTGAATAATTTGTGGCTGTTTTGGAAAATTGTTGTGAATTGCTACCACTACATAATGGCAAGCATGAAAGTTGTAGAAACTTTCTAAATATATGAGAACTATTTAAAATCTACTTCTGATGGGTTGCATAGTATGGCTTTGACAGCAGTAAGCATAGATTGTATAAATACATACATAATGGCCAAGAATCACTTTATCTCAAACATATATCTGAGGTGTACAGACATACAACTGGTTGTAATTTGTGTGTGTGTGTGTGTGTCTGTGTGTGTGTGTACATGTGTGAAATTTTGTGCAGAAGGCATAGTTCTCAACTTTCTCTCTCTCTGATTTTCCTCATATTTGTGGAATGTACTTAAAAAAATTGTCACTTTTTGCTGAAGTGTTGTCAGTGGCAGTCACTAAATAATGATAAACATGCAAAGTTAAGAAATCATAACTATAGGAAAATGCTTGCTAATGCAACACCAGTTATACTATTGAATTTCTAAGGATATAAAAGTAATAGTTAAATCCTGTTCACAATTTTGGGTCTTTGTCTCTGATTTCTGAGCTAAGAAGTTGGCAGGGAATGCTGGGTATTAATGGGTTCCAGTACATTTCCCACAGCAGTGAGTTGAAACCCACTTCTAGGTCATTATTTCTGTTTTTGTTAACTCATTTCATTGCAAGCAAACATCTAAGGTATGCAGTCATACAAGGGGCTTTAAAGTGATAGCCGTGTGTGTGTGTGTGTGTGTGTGTGTGTGTGTGTGTGTGTGTGTGTGTGTGTGTGTGTGCGATCCTAAGTCCCAGAGTAGTTATGACATCAAGAAAGAAATCGAAGAGAAGCATCATCATATGAACCAGATTCTCTGAGTATGATTCTTGGTTTCCTTGTTTGCTTGGGTATTGACAGCATGTATATTATTTGGTTGTGAACAAACTAGACAGCATGATGTCTACAAGTTAATGAGAATATTTTAGCTATGAATGCATTTTTAATTTAGCTTGAATTTTGCAGGCACGTGTGAGTGAAATACACTGTGTTTGGCAATTACAGTTTGCTGGTACTTAGAATTGGTGAGTAAGCCTATGGACTGATAAACTGTTTCCTGTAGTGCAGAGCTCAATTTCTTCAGCATTCATTTGCTTGTCATGTGACACTGACAAAGGCATTTCACTAGACAGTGCTCCTGAAAAGGGAGATGCATCCAATGGACTTTCCCAGTCTGTTAACAAATGTGTTACAAACTGACAGGGGTTAAGAGACATCTCCTCGAGCTGTCTGAAACTGCTGCAAATAAAAGCAGCAGATTCACCGATCATGGGAAATGCAGTTTAGACAGGTGTAGATGGTATGAGGAAGATCTCTTTGCTGGCTAATTTACATGTCTCTGGATTGTACATATGGACCACGAATGCTAAATATCGCTTAGCAGTACTTATCAGCTGCCCGAGCATCGTGTTGGAAGAGGAACATCCCTCCTCCATTCACTTTCCAAAACACACTTACAAATTAAAATACACAAAGATTTATTTCTATCAGCTGTTCCTGATTTTATAGAATATTCTTGATATTGCCTCTAAGTTTTACAATGTCCCTTGTAAATCATAATGCCATAAATCAGCATTTCTTTTTATTATTGCTTAGAAAATCATTCAATATGTATAATCGGTTGTTCTATTAAACTGTAAGTGACTTAGAGTAGTATTTAAAAAGTGTTCCAGGTAGCTAACCCCCCCCTCCCCCGTATTACAGACTTAGGGGAGTTGAGAGGTATGGCAGCTCCTCAAACACAAATGTACACACACACACGCACACACACGCACACACACACACACATACACACACACACACATACACACACATACACACACACACACACACACACACACACACACACACACACACACACACACACACACACACACACACAGACACCCTACATGAGACATCTCCCATCCAATCACATTCACAGACTCACATACCCATTCAGCCAAATGCACAAAAAAAATACTCTGATGATAACTCCCTACTGTTAGCATCTAGACAGACTCAGAAATGCAAACATACAAATCCACACACCCACAACCATACACACACAGGTAGTCAAGACCACTCATACCCCTACTGACTTGCTCACATGTTGCCACACACACACACATACATACCCCCACACATCCAACACTTTCTGTATGCAGACACTTAACCTAATCTTACCTTTTAAGCAGTCTCTCCCATACTACAGGAGGGGAAGGCAACATTTCATTAGTGTACATTGGCACAGTTGCCTGTTCTAATTTGCACATCAATAAGATTCCCTGAATCACTTGGCAGCTTAACTATCTTAGCAGAAGTATTTCTGGAGGTGACAACATTGCCAATAAGCATAGTCTGCTGTCCAAGAGTGTTTCCTTGGCATTTAGCACAGTAATGGAGACAATATACTATGATGATACTACAGATAGTGTAGCATCAATGCAGTTGGCCGGTTTCTGAATTAAAAAGGGCTACTACCAGCAATTTTCCACCCACAAGACATAGTGCCAGAGATGGCCCTTTCTGAATCCTAGCCATTGACTTTTGAATTCCTGCTTACTCCACAGAGATACTAATTATTGTTTTACTATATGGTATTTGACTATTACTCCCTGCATGTATCTTGCAATTTAATGCTTTTTGGATGCACTTTCAATAAGTAAGAGTTGCCACAAAAAAAAAAAAATAAACCAGATAATCCAATGACCAGGAAGGACAGGACAACCACCTTGGTAAAACACGATTTATTGTTTAAAATGTTGAGCGCTTTCTTCCCCACTAAAGGGACTTCCTCAGAACCATTCTGAGGAAGTCCCTTTAGTGGGGAAGAAAGTGCTCAACATTTTAAACAATAAAGCGTGTTTTACCAAGGTGGTTGTCCTGTCCTTCCCAGTCATTGGATTAATAAGCAAGAGTTTCAAGGTAAGAAAGCTACAATTACATGTGCTGTTTTCAATGTGAGAGTTTCTTGTTTGCTTTGTTTAGCAAACGACGGTCACTGTTTTTGCTGTAAATTTTGAGCTAAAAGTTGTAGCTTAAATACAAATCTGTAATCATTGTAGAAGCAAAAAAAAAAACAGTATGCACCTTGACAGATTTGGACAGTGTTTTATGGTAAATGGAAAGAGAGAGACAGCCAAGTAATATGATACTGCAATGGGCAGGGGTGCTCTGGTCCACTTCCCTGTCTAGTGCCCAATTTGATCTTAGTTCGACTATGGGTTTAGCAACAATCATGTGATCCTCATGTCAAGTCTGATATACAAAAAGCAGCTCTTCTGCAGCCATTGTCAAATCTGAAGCCATCTTCCAAACATGACAAATTGTTATGCTGCTGCTAACCCATTTGTGTCATAACTCACGGAATGAACCCCAGAAGAATATTTCTAATCAGTGCATTCACCAGAGAAACTTGGGGAGCAACCACCATCATGAAGCACAAACAGCCCTCACCTGTACAGCTCATAATTTTAAGTCATACTACACGTTTCTAAGAACCGTATTCTAATGAACTGTTCACATTATTCTGTTAATAAAGGGAATATATGATGAGCATTACACTGTGCTGCATGCATTAAACTGAACATTTTAGTTAGCATTATGTAGACAGTTGTTGTTTGTCTTTTGGCTTTTCCCGGTTAGGGGTCGCCACAGCGGAAATCCGGTCTGCTAATGATTGGCAGTTGTTTTTTATGGTGTTGAGTTGCCAGCCCAACACCCAACCTTCAACGAAGGCACGCCCATTCAACTCATGTCTTTCAAATGCCCACTCGACCGCGGGGAGGACATGCAGACTCCACACAGAAGGCACTCCCAACCCAAGCCGAGAATTGAACGGGAGAACCTCTTGCTGTGAGGCAACAACTCTACCGCTGCACCACCGCGGAAGTAGCATTAGTAGCATGCATTTAAACTCAACTATTTGAAGCTATTTTTTTCAGTAAAACTAAAACCACGGTTCTTAAGTTGAGTGAATAAGGGTAAGGGGTGATAATTATCACTTATCTGTATAATTCTGTCAATTTTGTCTTTGACAGGATGCTATATTATTAAGACTAAGACCATCCTCACATGGTTTAGGAAAAAAATCAGAAAAACTTCTTCAAAATAAGCCAGTACATATTGTCACCTGCAAACGGATAAACTAGTATGTATCAATTGTTCTAAATACAAAACAAACAAAAAAAAGTTAACAGATAACCCCGTCTTTAGCCACTGGTAAAGGAGTGTCATACAATGAGTAATTAAAGTCCATTTAGCAAATGACTAAGTAAATGAATCCTTCCCTCAAATTTGTCAAGCAATAAAAGCACCTCTTGAGTATGTGCAGCAAACACCAGAAGGTGCTGTATCTTTAGGAGATGGTAAACTGACTGCCGACACCACGGGGATTTGAACTATTTCCATCTTGCAATCTACTTTCAGGGTTTTAAGCATTTGTTTTACTGCCATTTAGATGGATTCATTTCAGTGTCATATGTAGTGGCCATTTCTCTTCAAAGTCCACTTTCAATGATTTGATTACTTGCCATTCAATCAAATTCCTTTTGCTGCCATATGTAACAGAGGGTCTATATAATATGCGTGAATTGCACAAATTGCGAATGCTCATAATATCAAACGTACCGGACCTCGAACTTCTTATTGTGGAGGGCTGCACCCCCCACCCCCCCACTAAATATATATTCCAACTCCAAGATCACACTACAGTGAGGAAAGGGCAAATATCCCATTCTTCACTGTACTGCAATCTCAGAAAAAGCACTTTGCGGTGCAGTACATTCGATATTATGAGCGTTCGCAATTTGTGCAATTTGCTCATATAATATAGACCTGTAACAGACATAAAATCAATGTGGAAGGAACATTTCTGTCAGTCTTGACCAGATTAGATTTGTTAACATTAAGTAATGCTTAAACAGAAAGACCATTTTACTCTGATGACATGGTGGCAAAATGCTTAAAATCTTTGTCTTACAGACACAACTTTGTGGCTTCAATCCTGTCCGCTGGCCACTGTCACTGAAGAGTTTGTATGTTCTCCCTGTTTTGAGGGTCTTGTTTCACTTACTAAAAACATGCTGGCTGTTTCCACCTCAAGCATTGATGGTACTGGGTTCAAATCCAGCCCTTCTCATTGAACTTGAGAGATACGGCAAGAGAGTGCACCGCAAAATGAAAGGGGTGGTAGGCAGCAGCACAGACACTTGGTGGGAGTAACAGTGAGAAGAACTGTATAGACAAACCACTTTAAACTTCAGCTGGGGTGTGCAGTATCCTCTGAATAGGACAAAATGGACCACAGATTGCATGGAGCATGATGACTGAATGGAAGTGTAGAAACTGGCTGTAATGTGACCAATAAATGGCACTAGTATTTGCTGGGGCTAAGTGGGTTGAAGACTTGGCCTACTCTAACCCTACAGGAAGCATCCATGGAAGCAGGGGGAAGTGTTTACATGCCCCGTGGCCACAGTGTGCCTGCCATAAAGCCCAGCTGCCTTGAGGCAAAATACTATTGCCCAGTTGCCTGGCCTGGGTTACCTATGATAGCTTCGTTAAAAAGTATCCAAACATAAAACCATAATGCAGCTTGGAGGTTGGAGGTTGATGATATCAAGGTATGACTGGATATTCTGTGTGTCCAGGAGACAAAGTAGAAGGGCAGTGCAGCCATGCCACTTGGCTTTGGATCTAGAGTCTATTACTCTGGATGAGGACAGAGTAGAAATGGTATGGGAATTCTGGAGAGAGAAATTTCAGAAAATAATGATGGATGTCATCAGAATCAGTGACATATTCAAAACAGTCAAACTCAAGTGTAATGACAGGGCAAGTCTTTATAATATTCTCCTATGCCCAACACCTGAGCTGTAACAGTGAGGAAGAAAGGGTATTCAGACAGCAGTGTGACAGAATGAAGGTTCACTTTGGGACAGAAGAAACAGGATATGAGGACTGCCTTGAATATGGCAATAGGATTAAAGTCAAAGAGGCCATTCTAAATGTCTGTCTGGCAAAGAGCTTAATAGTTTGCCATGGCAGGGACTGCCACAAGATCACATGCAGGAGTGGTCAATGTAGTGGTAGGCTCTGGTAAACTTCCTTCTGGTAAGAAAAGGGCTCTGGGATAAAATTAGGGATTGCAAAGTCTGCTGCCAGCAGTGTTCAGAGAAAGCTACAAGTTTTACAGAGATGAGACTGAATATTTGGAAATAGACTGGAGTGAAAACACAGGAGTTCAAGGAAGTACTCAGGGCTATATCACAGCAAGAAAAGGAGGAAACAGGTGGCGAAGAAGAAGAAATGTAGCTCTTCAAAACAGCATGTTTGAGGACTATAGAACAGATATGCAGCCAAGTCAGGAATGGACATAAGGTGCATAAGGAAAGCTTATGGTAGAATGTAGAAGTCCAGAAAGTTGTTAAAAGAAAGGTGGAGTGCAGGAAGAAGTGGGGGAAAAAACAGACCAAGCTAAGAACTAGGAATACTGACTGGCAAAAAAGATGCCAAGAGAGCAGTTGTAATGGTAAAGAACAAGATGTCAGAGAAACTCTGCCATCTATACCTCTCAACCTCTTGGAGCAAGAAATCTGGAGAAAGCCATAAATAATGGGGGGAGCCCAAAAATAGGGACAATTTTCAAATATTGTTCTTAAAAATTTAGAAAGTTGATAGAATAGCAGATTTTGCTTTAACATGAAATTTCTGAAGGGTATGAGGGCTGAAACTCAAATGTGTGTCATTATGTTTTGCTTTTAGTCTTTAATGACTTGCCAATAATTGGCCAAGAAAGCCACAGTTTTATGAAAAATGGGCCAAATATAGGAGGCAAAAATCTGGACATTCTGCAAAAATCTGTACAGTGGAGAGGTATGCTACCATCTTCTCGATGCTGACTCAACAGGTGGGCACAATGAAGCTGTAGCAGGATACAAGACAAAGAAAGATAGATAACTGTACTGCCCTATGCACAGTCTATGATGAAAGGGGAAGGAGAATCTGCCCTAGAAGTACAAAGAGTACTGAGGAAAATGTAGTCATGGAAAACAGCAGGCTCAGATGAAGTCACTGCAGACAGGATCAAGATGATGACTGGAATAGGGAGCAATGGCTCCTCAGAATACTCATCATGGTAACTGCAGAATAAGCATTCTAGTGCTAATATATACAACAAAGGTAACATGCACAATGCAGTGCAGTACAGACGTATCAGACTCCTGTCACACTGCATGAAAGCGCTTCAGAGGATGATTAATAAATGCATGCACAGAGCAGAAGAAGGTAACAGGGAGATGAGGATGCAGTACAACCAGCTAAATATGTAGAGCGAGGCAAATAGTGGAGAAAGTGAAGATAAGGACAGAGTCTGACTGGGCATTCCTATATTGGGGAAACCATATAACTAGGTCCCAGAAAAGCTGATTTGGTCAGGCCTTTGATAGTTCAAAGTCTCAGAAACATTGTTAAGTTAGTGCAGGCTATGTACAAGGACCCGATGACAAAAGTATGAACAGGATTTAGACTCAGAGGGGTTTCCAGTGAGTGTGGGTATGCATCAGGGTTGAGCCCACTGCTGTTCATACTGGTGGTGGGTTGCATTAGCAAACAGGTTGGCAGGAACAGATCGACAAATTTGCTCCATTCAGAACATGTGGCATTACAAGCAAACTCTGAACAGGAAATTCAGCAACTGATAGAGGACTGGAATGCAAAATTGAAAGCATGTGGGATGAAACTGAGTACAGACAAGAAAACATGTAATACTGGAACAGGTGAACAGCTTCAAATGTATGGGAGGGCTGGCTGAGAAGAAGGGAAATCTGAATGAAGAGGTCAAAGCCAGAATCAGAGGGGCTGCAGCAAACTGCCATAACGTATTAAGGGTAATGTGTTTTAGAAGAATGCCAAAGAAGCTGCAAAGTAAGGTGTACAAAAGCAGTGCTGTGACCAGTGGTTCTGTGTGGGACAGAAATCTGGTCAGTGAAGACAAAGCAGCTGAGAAAGCTTTAGGTGGTGGAGATGAAGTGGCTGAGATAGGTAGTAAGATGTACACTGTGGGACAAATAAAGAAATGAGAGCATCGGAGCAGAAGTAACCCCAAATTGTGGATGTTCAAGAAGAAGAGATTATGATTGTTCTTTCACATGTACAAAAGATGATAATGATTTGGAAAAGGCAAGAAGAAAATAAGAAGACAAGAAAAGACAAGATAAGGAAATAATCTTATCAGACAAGAGATGGATGGATTGGGTGAAAGAAGACCTGCAACAGTCAGGCATGAGTGTTGAAAAAGTGGAGCATATCTAAATTTAATGAGGTTGTGACAGCTGATGCCAGACCCCAACCCCATGTAAAAAATGGGAGAAAGGCGGTTGATGATGAGGATGACTGCTCTGAAGGTATTTCGGAATGTAAACTTAGCATAAATAATGTTTGCCTTTTTCCCATTTTATTATTATTATTCTTAACAAAGATTTATTCTTTTCCTTAAATTTTCCTGATTTTTTTCTGCCCCAGAAAAATTCACAATGACAATCATTTATGTTTCCAATAGGAAATCGATTCCAGTAGCCATTACTGATACAAATGTTTTTGCAATCTATTTTTAAAATAAAAACTGACTTACAGTGAAACTGAAGGATTAGGTGTCTGCCTAGATTGAAATTTACACAAATATGTGCTTCCTTTCTAGAAAAGAGGGCAAACTTGATGGTCTTTGTTACAGCAGAGCAAAGAAGAAAACAAGGGAATGAATGCTTTTAGCTATGCATATTTGTATACTATTTTGACTATAAGCCTTAATGGAGGATGATGGATTCTTAATGTTTAGCCTTTTTCTTTTTTGATTGATACTGATAAATTCTTTTGCTAGGCTTCAGAAAGAGTATACATATTTAGTAGTGCTGTTAGAGGGCAGCTGAAGTGTGTTGTTTCTATCTCTCTCAAATGAGTCACAACCAACTCCTGGAGTTAGCCTGTGGACAGCCACCACTATCCATTGAGTTTACAAAGCAAAAGGAAGAAAGAGAAGCAGGTTGCCAAGTCTTTTTCCACATAACATATGCTCACGCTCACAATTTAGAGTCCCACATCCAACTATAATTTGTATTTGGAAGGTGGCTGGAAACGGGATCAGCCAGAGAAAACCCACATGAAATAAGGGAGGCATAAAACTCCGCACAGAAGGCACCTCAGCTGAGAACTGAACCACAGATTCTCTTGCTGTGTGGAAACAACACATCTTGTTACACCACTGTTTGCCTCAAGTACTGTATATTAATCAAACAAGTAATTCAAGAAAATATTGAATGTTTAGTTGTTTTAATGAGTATACTTTACTGATAAAATAAAGCTGTCAAATCTTTGTCATAATTTGAGTAGCAATGATCTGGTACCTTTAGAACCACCACCAGAATATTTATTCCTTCAAGATTGCAATGCAGAATGTATGCATTTTGATAATATCTTTTGAACTTTGACTTTGCCTTTTGACTGAAAGTCTACGCCCCATATTTCCACTATTTATTGACTTTGTCATATGTCCAGCCACTCATGGCAGGAAATCAATTTCATGTTCACTTTTTTGTGTTTGATTTATTCTCATTTGCGTCCCTATGGAATTATTTTCATTGGTCTGTATATCAATTTTTTTTTGTCTCCTGACAGCTGACCATCAGCTATCACTGGGGTCACTCCTAATCCACTATGTCTAGCAGGCACTCCTTTGCTTCCCCAGCTTTGCTCTGACCCATGCTTAAGGGAGGACACTGAAGCTCTTGGTGCAGTGTCATATTGCATCCTCAACCTCAGCCAGAAATCACATGCAAGGTTCACTCCAGTGTGCACACTCACCTGATTGTTTTCTATCAGCACCTCAGATGCCTGAGCCACTAATAGAACTTAAGTCACTCAGACCTCTGTGCCACAGTTTGGCTACTTCTGTGCATTATATATTAATGGTCTGAACCCCATGTCTCTGATACAGAGGCGAACAGTTAGTTAACTAATCACAAACTAACACCCCCACACATATAACTCTTAGCTACCCCTACTATACAGGCACCCAATGTACTCGAGGACAAAACTGGGCTGGGTTGCATGACTAGACTCATAAAGATAAATACTTTAATCATATACCAAGGTGACCAATAGGCATACCGGTTTCAGAGGAAGCCTTCTTCAGTGCTAACAAACAATAAAAAGGGTCTATATTATAAGCATGAACGTTTACTTACCCAAATACCTAAACGCCGACACATATTCCACAAACTGCAAATACACTGAACACCCTAAACCGCGAAATTCAAAAAGTTGAACTGTCATAGTTGTCCCACCCCACCGCCCGCTACATACTACCTAAACAAACAAACTAAATAAACCACATACATACATACACTAACCAAAACCCTACTTCTAACCCTAAACTAAACCCTACTTCAATCCCTACACTAAATCTTGCATATACCACCATATATGCACTTAACCCACACCCTAACTCTAAGGTCCGTAACTATCGCACACTTACCTTAAAAAGCTATACCCAAACAAAATAAGTAATCCACATACATACAGTTAACAAAACCCTACTTCTAAATCTAACATACATTACCTTCTATGCACTTACCTTAACCCGCACCCTAACCCTAAGGTCAGTAACTATTGCACACTTACCTTACGGAGCTATACCGCTGAAGGGCCAACTGTGACAATTCAACGTTTCCGATTTTGCGCTTCTGGACGATCTATGTTTTCACGGTTTGATGAAGACGTGTCAGCGTTTAGGTATTCGGGTAAGTAAATGTTCATTCTTTTAATATAGACCCCAATAAAAACATCTTATCCAAGCTAGCAATATACAGAACAAATCAGACACATCTCCATTCTACAATCCCCAATCAAAATGTATCAGTTACTCAAGGGAAAATATGCTCCTAGTTTAATGATCCAAGTCCATTTTTTTTTATTTAATAGATCATGCCAACCTAACTTATTAGGTCCACTGATACAAATGTAGTCAATGGCAGTAAATCCGAATGTTGTTGTGGGATGCTGCAAAACATGTTTATATAAGGCATTAGACATTCTCTTATTTCTATCATCCCTTAAATGTTCAAATATATGTGACGTGAATTGTCTGGAAGCTTGTCCCACATAAAAAGCAGAACAAGTGCATTCTACCAGATAAATGATCCACTCATATACACAATTGACAAAATACCGAATGTCATAAACAGCAGAGGTATTAGCAGATGAAAATTGCTTCATTTTTACAACATGTTTGCATGCCGTTTAATGCCCATAAGGGAAACAACCTAGCAAAGGTCTACCTTCCATAGACAACTGACTATTAGTACCCTGATGAACAGTTTTTTTTTAAATAATTAAAACATTTCCAATAGTTTTACCCCTTTTGTAGGTAAACATACATCACCCTGGTAGCAATTAGGCCAACTTACTATCTGCCAAAAATATCCCCAGTGCTTGTGGATTAAATCACAAAACAAACAGCTTCCTGTATATATGAATTACGATCCCAAATTACCATCACTCCCCCCCCTAATCTGCATTAGTAATGACCACATTGCAATTATCCCTTAAACACCTTAATGCACCATACTGTTCAGAAGTAACATTTCTTTTTGGACCCATTTTATAAGAAAAATTTAATTTAGATCTCTTAACATTTGCTGTCAGAACACAAAAACATGTTTATTCATAGGTGGGGAGAAAGAGGATGGTCTGAATATAAACTGTGATTCACACGGTGCATCATTGTTTTCAAAATACAACAACAAATTAAATTTTCTACAAAAAGTCAGTACATCATTAATAAATCCCTCTTCAGTCACCAAATATGTTTGAACAAACCCCAGTCCCTTGTTCATCACTTCTGATTAAGTTTCTGTCAGAGAAATAGAAGAAACATTATGAATAATGGATGTAAGGCTGCAGGTATTTGCACAAACATCATAGAAGCAGCCTGTTGGGTTGTAGCCCATTCTTGCACTAGGCAGTCATCCAAGTCACGTACCATAGGTTGCATATAAAGTCATAAATCCCATGGGCAAAAACTTTTCAGGTCATATGCTTTTAAAAGTTTTAAATGCCAAACATATGCCCGCAATTTTTTAACTGTAGCTGTTAGATGCTCAAAGGCCATAACACAAGTCAGTGTAGAAATCGGAACTGTATCTGAATTGTCTGATGTAACATTCCCAAAGTTTTCAAACACATGAAGATTATCCCTGTCCGAAACCAAACCAGAAAGCAAGGATTGCAGATCATGATTTGGAACTGTATCCATCCCAAAATCAGGAATACAAATAAAAAAAAAACATTGCCAAAAAGCCAAATGTGTCATAGATTCTGAATAAGGAAAATGCAGTTTAAAACTAACCGGCCAACAACGTAAGTAAATCCAAGTAGACACAATGAGTAAAAAGCATGCAAGTATGGCAAGGGTGCAAAGCCAAAAACAAAAAAAAAAAACCTTATCACAGCTATTAAATAAAAAAGAACAGACTTGGATCATTAAACTAGGGGTGCTATTTTCCCCTGGTTTAAATAATACATTTTGATTGGGGATAGTAGAATGTAGGTGTGTCTGATTTGTTCTCTATATTGCTAGCTGGGATTAGATGTTTATATTGCTTGTTAGCACTGAAGAAGGCTTCAGTAAAAACTAGTATGCTTGTTGGTCACCATGGTATATGATTATAGTATTTATTTTCATCCACCATTGGTTGTGCTGGCAATTTTTCTGTATTTGATCCATGTATTTTTGGCATTGGACCCTTACCATACTTGTATACTTTTTTTCTCATTGCTTCTACTAAGCTTATAAAGGCCCTAGTGGTTGTGAATCCCCACCACTGGAGCAGTAATCGAGAAGCCTCAATCCTCACCATTGGCACCAGTGGGAGACGTACATTGGGAGGATGACAAGTACACACACACACTATTTTCAGAAGCAACTCACTGCATCAAGTGCAATTTCCTTTAAGAGCACACAGAGACAACAGTCAGTCCAGGCTGGTTTCTCCCTCTTTCTTGAGATCCCCAATAAGACCCCCACTGGCACAGCTATAGAGTTGAATACTTAGCCAGGGTTCCAGGCCAAATCCTCCAACACTTTCTCTGTCAAACCAGTGCTTCGTGTCCATTCCCAAGTAGCTGACACACACACACACACACACACACACACACACACACACACACACACACACACACACACACACACACACACACACACACACACACACTCTCTCACTCCTGGGAAAGGCTAGCACAGGTTTACTACTATGCCCACTTCTGCCCGTATTGTAAAGTAGTTATCGGTGCCATCAGAACCCTTTATCAGCTACTTTAAGGCCCTTAACAAAGGGTGCCCAATATTACTGTATAATGTTGATATTAATACAAATGGTAGTTTGAACAAGAGCAAAGCTATTAGGAGTGGCCCACAGTGTCACCAAATAAACATGAAAGTACTATCTGAACTTAAATAGCTCTACAAAGATCAGCCGCAATGAAATATTTAAATATGTTTAATAATAAATAATAAAAGAACAAGAAAATACTCAGTATATAATTGCAGTGACATCAGAATTCAAAATCACAATATTTAAAACAATATTGCAGGACAGGCTCAAATAAAAAAAAAACAGCTAAATTAAGTTTTGCTGTATTCCTGACTGTATCTAAGAGAACTACTATACCATAGTTAACTTACTTAAGAGCAAGGCAAATTTGAGGTGAATGGTTCTTGATGTTGTGAGGTCCAAAACAAAATACAGAATGCTGTCACTCTCTAAGATACTTCCCAAATTAATATCTCAAATATTACTGCTGGGATAACTTGCAGAATGACACCATTGCTTGTCATCTGACTCCTGTTCCCAGGCCCCCAAAACAACCATTGGTGATAGCTGGTAGCATTCCGCATCTACCTGTAAAAATACATAGACAAGGTTTTTTTCTCAGATCTAAGGCATATCCTGGAAGTCATAAAACAATAAAACACTTCCAAGACAATACAGAAAACTTCTCAGCACAGACATTGTCTCCTTGCTGTCATAAAGTAAATTAATTTCAGCTATTTTTCCGAAGTTAACCTCCTGTATTCCAGTTTCCAGTGTTAAAATATATACATCTAAACAGCTACAATAGTGCATGTACATTTCTGTTCTTTTCTAGTAGTTCATGCTGTGGTTACATTTCAAGCACTTTGCAAAAAGTGTTTTCAACACACGTCTATACAAACAAGTTTGATATCAACATGACATACATTTCTAATGCATTTGTAACACAAGCATTTTATATGAATCATGTTGATATTCACAAATGACATATAATTATTTACAGAAATTCCAGATAGCTGTGCTGGCAGTATCTCCTTTTGTTATACTTCTATATAACTCATGTTGATATTCGCAAATGACATATAATTATTTACAAAATTCCAGCTAGCTCTGCTGGCAGTACCTCCTTTGTTACAGTGGTCAGTAGTCTAGTATAAACCTATGAACCCTATTGTTTCACAAGTTTGCTACCTCCTTTAAGAAGTTCTGAATGTGGGCATCCCTGATAGCAATACCTCCTGAATTGTCATTCAATAAGACTATGTTGGCATTATCTATAAATGTTATCATAAGACTATGGTCAACTGAAATAATTTGCAATATTTCTAAATTGTTAATTAAGGATAAGTGTTTACATATTCATTTTTTTCCATGTAAGAGTATGGATTATAGGAAGACTGCAGATTACAGCATATATTATACTTCCTCCACCATTTGACACTGTTGATAGTGCAGAAGCTATCTGCATTCCTTTCATAGCAGAGTAATTAAAATGTCTGCACGTGGCTGACAAATCTTACTGCCATGTATCATTCAGCATACATAATGCAGTCATCAATTTCACCTAGTTTTTGCAACATAAGGTTTGCTCATTTGACATGTCTACTGGTCTTCAGCTCATCTCTGCATAGTCTGCCAGTACAGTTCAGTAGCTTGTTTTGCTGACTCCTGTTTTAATATGATATTAATCTGTGGTCCTTCACTGACTAGTCACTTCTAGACCTGTCAGTCTTTATTAAGGTTGTGAATCATGTGCCATCAACTCATTCAGCAGAATGTGATCTGTATTTCACCTGTTTAAAAATGCAGTCCTCAAATTTAACTGGAAACAAAATTGTCCTCCTAAAACTTTAGACTTTTCATATTATTTTAAATCAGGTGATAATGTTGTGTCACAGTGATTTATTTTCAGCTCTGTCTGTAAAGGTATAAAGTGCATTTTGTCCCTTAAACTGTACAATGCTTTAGCTTTGCACACATATAGCTGAAGATCATTCCCCCTACACAGATGACGCAAAGGCTAGATGCAGATAAAGTTCAGCATTCGGTCCATAGGCTGGCAAGGAAATGGGGAAAAATAGAGTTTCAGAAGATGTGAATCTGGCATTAATACAGTATTGCATTTCTGGCTACCCACTCACATTAAGATGTTATGTCTATGTTAGGTAGATTCCTAATTTGTCTGATGTTACAGTATTCATTTGCTATACTTTGTCTGAATGTGGAGAAATCATTTTTTGCCTTGATGAGTTGTAAAGTTTTAAATGTATTGATCTTTAACACTATTGACCAATTAAACAAAAATATGGTAATGCACTTTGATTAATGTAGTTATTAGGGACCACACAACCAGTGAAAGTTATGAAGAAGCAAACTTTTTAAATGTATTTATTTTCGTATGTGTACTGGAATAGAGTGCTAATCCACATGCACCTATTTCACACTCAGAGGACATTAATAGCAAACTAGAATCAAAATTCTTAAATTAAAATGTACAGAGTGAAAAGCTGTTACACAAATGGATGGGAAACCGGAAATTCATCCCTGGTTTGGCACCTATGTCTGTAATGTACACAGGTAACCTATAAATGGTTCATTTCCCAGGCCCATGCTTACACTTATCAAGGGTATCAGAACTTGTCAGAGATTTGGGATGCATGGCTAGGCTTAGAAAGGCCCTTGTGGTCGTTAGCTTAGTAAACACCCATGAGCCTATGAACCTATGAACAAAGGTTTAATAATTAGTGAGGTTTTGTATTATTGCAGGAAAAAAAACTGCCTAACATATTAGTTAACATCCATCCCAAGGGAGAAGTATTTGAATAAAACAGAAGAGAATAAATAAATAGTGGGAGTGAGGGAATAGTGTGATATTATACAACAGTATTTCCAATGTTTACATATATATATATATATATATATATATATATATATATATATATATATGCAGTTTGAATAAAAACAGCAATTCTACTAGGGAAAGCTCACTCTAATCTTTCCCATACATTCAGTCTTACTTAGCTTGAAGTGAAATAGTAAAGTTTACACAGTACTTGTTCACAAAGTTGTCTTCTGTTTTACCAGCTAATCTAGAACCCTCTACAATCTACACAGAAATGAAATGACTGACTCTACATAGCTGCAAATTATTACATTTAAAACCTGCTTTGTTAAAACATAATTTCAGTGAAAATGAATACAATGTGATAAGACACATAAGCATTCACAATATTTAAGAGACTCGATTATTACGCAATTAAGAGGACAAACACCCTGAAAACTCCCTAATCACAATAATCCTAAACATAACTCTATCTGTAACCCCAGTCCAAGCAACAACTAGGACTCTGGCAGCTCATACACCAGTGCTATTCAGTCAACTGGCGAGAACAAATACTTTTATTTTCATGAAGGAAGACAACATACAGTTCCAAAATCTGGGCAGGCTAAGAGCTGTAAAACCACAAGACTTTTTGAATGTGGCATTTTAGATCATTCTATGCATTACTATAAATTGTATTTCTTTCTAATTTACTGCTTGTAAAGCCATCACTTTGCTTTATTAGGTATTCTGTACTTAAAATGCATTTAAATGTTGTGATACACCAATGTACTAAACAGTTAATCCTGAATCACAGTACAAACTAAAAATTGTACCTAACAGGCACTTCAATAATCCTTAGAATTTCATCTCACTAAAATAAAATTTCAAATTTAATAACTGTAAACTAGTGTCCCTACCAGCTGGTGTTTTCTTATTTAATGCAACATTCGCACAAAGTGAATTTGATTAAATGAACTCCACCAAAGTGCCGTTTGAACAAACGGATCTGCCAAGTTTCCTGCTACCCCTGCAAAGTCTTGTCTCAGTAACTGTGATATATGTAGCCAGGGAATTGTTATGGCTAGGCTTGTATAGGCCCTAGGGCCAATAGCCTAGTACCAACCTATGAACCTGTGAACCTATATGGGAGTGTGATACTGATGCAGAGTAATATTCTTCTCCAAAATGACATTCTCAAAGTCATTACATTACTTATAAGCTTAATATCTATACAAATGCACTGCATTTAGTAGGGGACATGAGGCCTTGGTTTCTATTTTCAGTTTTGGCTTTGCAATTCTTATACTACTTGAATGCTTCAGTGGTCATTTTCTTCATGTACGCCCAGTCGTACGTTACCATTTTAACATGTTTTTAATGTGTCTGTTCCATAAGTTGAAGTATCCCGTTTATTTCTTTGCTATTGTCCCTTCTCCTTAAATTAAACTCATTTAAAGTATACAGAACTGAGCTGCTTGTCTTTGGAGCAACCTTTCAGCGCCTGAGGTGAAAGTCTCTTGGGGAAGCCTTTGGTGAACAGAAAGATATCTGTTTTGCTAGATTTGTGAAAGAATGTCCCTAATTTTGAATATATATATTTTACAACCTATTAGTTTTAAATTGACATGAAAAATACATGTTGCTGGTAAATATGGAATATTCGCCATAGCTAGTCTGGTCATTTTCTACCTTACATTATGAGCTGTAAAACCTACTTCATCAAGTTTGTTTTTCTGTAACTGATGTAAGCTTGTGTATTCCATGATTCATGAAGTAGGTTACCATTTTGACACTGTTACCCATTAGGCTGCTATCATCATGTATTACCCTTTCAAGAATAAAGCTCCTTCTGTTTTTTATGAGCCATCAACCTTGTAATTTTTCTTTTTTCCTTTTGCAAGTTTTTTTTTGAAAGATGGTATTAGGTTCTAGGAATTCACTTATGGTACCTGTAATGCTTTATGTCCTCACTCAGGATATGGTACATGACTTTTCATGTATCATATATCATATTTGGCATACTTTAAAAAAAAAAAAAAAGAAAAGTCTCTCTCCTGTCATTACAAAGGTGAAGTACGTCAGAAATTCTGACTTTGGTTCTACTTTTTGCCTGTACACAAGTACAATTGCATGCTACCTTCTGATTGTAATGACACTTTGTGTGTCATCACCAATATTATTTTGCATCTTTTCATCTAATTCCAGCAGTCATGCCTTAGATCGTTCATGACGTCTTGCTAAATCTTTGTCTCATCTGTTGTAAGTTTTCCTGTTTATTATCCCCCTTCCTTAACTTTCTTTCAAACACTCTCAGTGTCATTTATAGCAGCAGTAAGAAGTATTATCCCTTGTATTGATTACTGTGGTTCCATATCCATTACCATTCTTTTACAAGTTCAGTTTTTTTATTCTGATCATCTTCTTTCAGTTCTTTATGTCCTCTCCAAATCTTCTAATTTGTTCACTGATTAACCGTATGGCACTTTGCCATGGTTATAAGCAAGCCTTGCCAACAGTGTCTTTCAGAGTTAATAACCTGATTATGTGTCAAAGAAACCGTACAACTATGTCACACATGGTGTTCCTATTGTGAATCTATACAGTCTTGGCTACTATGCCCACAGGTTATCAACAAAGCTTTGGAGTGGGAGAGGACAGAGGCCTCCCCATGTGTAAGCTTTTAGGGGGTGCATTCAGAACTGTAGAGGAGGTGCTAATCAGTCCCTGAAAGTCAATTATGTGATCTCCCAAAGCTGACTGCAAATGCTGATAAACATTTAAATAGCCGTGACTGACATAGTGGCTGGTTAAATTATTTATTACATTTCCTGCAGGGTACTGTGCATGTGTGTGTGTGTGTGTGTGTGTGTGTGTGTGTGTGTGTGTGTGTGTGTGTGTGTGTGTGTGTGTGTGTGTGTGTGGGTGTGTGTGGGTGGGTGGGTGTGTGTGTGTGTGTGTGTGTGTGTGTGTGTGTGTGTGTGTGTGTGTGTGTGTGTGTGTGTGTGTGTGTGTGTGTGTTAGTAACTGTATCCAAGAGCTTGTCTAATTTTTTGCTACAGTTTCTGAAGTAAAGGTTAGAAAGTGATAGCAATTTTCCCACTGCTGAAAATCTTTTTTTTTCCTGGTCCTCGAGTAACAGGACTTTTTTAAACTTTTGTTGAGGTGTGTAAAGTGGGGATTACCTAGGTTGCTAAATGCCCTAGCAACAGCTCTGGCTATTAGGAAGTCTAAAAATTATTTTTGTGAGTAATAATTCTATGGCTTGCACTACAGCTGTTGTCAGATTGATAGATTTGTATTTTTTCAGCCTCCATTTTTCCATGATTTGTGTTTTAATCTTAATAAACCCGACCTTTCTCCTGTGCTTTGATGGAATTAGTAAGTTAGTGATATTACAATTGTCCTTCACTCTTTAAGAATTCTAGTATGATGGTCTTTTGTGCCATTTATACACAGTATGGAGTCCTTCATGGCCCATGGCAGTATTATAGTACTAGAATATATTTCCTTACACTGGGCCATTCTTCTGACCTGGTTATCAAATTTACTTTGTCTTCCTTCAGGGACATCAGTTGCACTTATTTAACAGCTTTTTTCACCATCTTTTCTACCAAGTTTATTTTCCTTTGACTTTTAGCATCCCTCCTTTACTGATTTTATTTTGCAATTAGAAAACATGGTGAGTTGGTCTGTGGACCATTTGAGGCATGACTTTGGTACAAATGTACAGAGGAAAAATCTGTATTATTTTAACAATATTGAACCTGCAATGTAAAAACATTAATACAGACATTAACACATTTAAATGTACATACATATGTTGCAATATCTCAGCAGTGTATTTACTCAAAAGTAGCGTGGTTAGCTAACTAGTGAAACAGTACAGTAAGAGAGCTAGAATTAAATTTATAGTATATAAAAATAGGAATCTTTGGTTTATACCATTTATTATGAAACTTAAACATATGTTTGAAAAGCAAGTGCACTTAGGTTAATTTTGAAGAAATTGTTTAATATGGCCAAATTCCACATGGCATCTTTTATTCTAGAGAAGGCTTTTTCTTCAATGGTAAGTTTTAATCTTGATTGATGAAGTGTGATTGTGACTTATTGGCTGCTCCTAATGAAATTTTTTGTTCCCTGATTTGGATCTTTGGGTCATTAGCAACAACATTGTGTTAGGATCTGAAAGGTCAAAATAATTTGCAGTTGTGTGACCCTGTTAGTAATGGCTAGAATTTTTATATAAATTGCACTGGTGGTGATTATGTTTTGCCATTTTGGCAAAACTAAGTATTTTTGTTTTAACTATCTGGATTGTTTTTTTTTTTTGTATCTTTGAGCTGTGTTAGATGTGACTTGTGTAAGGGCATATTTTATTTTGGGAATAAGCACAATTTTTAGCTATTGCCATGTATATAGCTAGGGAGAATTGGTGTGAGAGTCTGCAGCATAGTTTTAGTTCAGCTATAACTTTGGAGGTAATGCTGTCTGTGTATACTCGAGTTTAGGAATTGATCTAGGGTTACAACAAGATACTTTTGTCTTGCTCTGTGCCACTCCAGAATTCAGTTGCCTTATTTCTGATATCATCAGCCTCATCATATTCTTCTGTGTTCCACCATTCATCTGTGCAGCAGTTTTCCCAGCAGCCACCAATGCATCACTGAGTCAAAGGCCTTGCAAAGCCTCAGTAGGTCACATCTACTGGTGCTCTCCTCCATATTCTTCTGGTGGCCAGTTATTAAATGGGATCATGTCTGTTTGCTTCATCTAACCATGGAAACTATGTTGACTGTTGACCTGAGATTATTGTCTTATATTAAAACAAGCATTTCTTTCACAATTCTATCCATGACTTTGCATACTAGTGCTGTTCAGCAAACAAGTCTAGGATCCTAGGATTTTTCCTGTTCTCTCCTTGGACATGTCCTCAGGGACTTCCACAATGGCTTGTGCTGATAATATCCATAAGAAAAGCAAATATACTAGGATACTTTTCCTTGCATTTTATTATCTCATACAGAAGTAAGTCCCTTTTCTGTAGTGCTGTCTGCTAACTTTGCCTTTCCCCACCTCTGTATCAGTGCAGCACACATCACTTACTTTTCCTTTCTAAAGACAGAAGTAAAGTATTAATTCAATACTTTCTCTTTTACCTATACGTTTTGGTGTGTTTCTTCATTCATTCTTTCCACTACATACTTAGTCTGTTCACTTTCATGACCCTTTCTGCCAATTCTCTTCAAACACTCCTGCTGCTGCCCTTACTTCTGTTGTTATCATACTGTACATTCGCTGTATCCCCACCCTTTTTTTTCTAATTTTGTATGCCCTACTCTTTTCCCCCCTCATCGCTCATCTCACTTTCCTTTGTAGCCACTATGGCCTTTTGCTTGTTTTACCCTTTTGCCTTTCCATCAAGCCCTTGTCCATAGTCCTAAGTCCTGCATCCCTGACTCATTGCCATAGCTTGTTCACACATGCCTGCATTCTGAACCCTTTTCCCCATTCCCTTAAGTCATATTTGAGACTCTCTCTCTGTCTCCAGCACATCTCCATCAACTCTGTCCCCTAGTCCCCTGATATCCTCTTTGTCCTTAGCCTTGTCCCTGCTAATTGTATCCTTGATGAAGTAGTCTTGAAAAACATTATGTATACCTCGACCTGGCTGAAGCTTTTGACACAATTCCCCACTCAAGCATAGTAGAAAAGTTAAAGAAACTGGAAATAAACCCCTGTGTCACTTATTGGATTGACAACTGGCTTACAGATAGGATGCAGATAATCAGAATAGGGGAAATTACCTCCACAAAGAGACCGGTCATCAGTGGTGTCCCACAGGGTTCTGTGCTGGGACCGTTCATGTTTGGCATCTACTTTTCTGAAGTAAAAACCAATAACAAAGGACTCTGGCTGATGAAGTTTACAGATGACTGCAAGATAAAGCAGTCATTGAATCCCCAAATGACTTAGTCATCCTGCAGGAAGGTTTGTCCAAAATAAAGAACTGGTGCCAAAATGGACTGAAACTAAATGCTGAAAAGTGCATTATTGTATCCTTCGGGAAGTGATATAATCCAGGAAACAACCACACTGACACTACATCCTGAAGAGTTGACCAAGTTGTTCTGGATTTGGGATCTTATGTGGACAGTAACCTCACGTATCTATTGTAAGAAAGTCCTTCTATATTGCACAGATTACTAATAAAGAGATTGCGTCTGGAACTAGGGAGGTCATTGTCCCCCTCTACTCAGCCTTTATTAGACCAATCATTGAATATAATGCCCTCTTTGACATGTATCTGTCTGGTCACACACAACTGAATGCCCACAGAGATATCTTACTAAAAGTATACAAGGCCCAAACAACATTTCCTACATGGGCAGACTCAAAGCTCTGTCAAAATACTTGGTATCGTATAGATTGTTAAGAGGTTACCTGTGTCTGGCATATAAGGCATCCTCTGACCCATTACTGATGGATTTACTGCATATCAGCAAGTCAGATGTCAACAAAAATACTCACTCTAGAGATCTAAACCTCTTCTGTAACAACAGAATGGTTCGGAGGACAGGTATATCTCGCAGAAGATACAGCTGCTCTGGAACAGACTCCCCATCAACATAAAACAAAGTTCATCTCTGTCCATATTCAAGTGCAGCTTAGATCCCCCTGAAATACTAATGGACAGGGGTAGATCCTAAATGCTTTATCCTATGCATGGGTCCCCTCAAATTATACGTGGTATAATCCCAGTTATTCTCATTCGGGGTAATATATAATTATCAACCATGGAATGAGCAAGGACAATCTATAACCAAATAGGTTAGCTTATTTCAAAGAGAAAATAGGAAATTGGCTATGGGCAGCTGGCCTAACACTTATGTATAAACCTACGAGAAACAGCCTTGAACCCCCCCCCCCCCGGAACAAAACAGCAAAAAACAAAAATCAGAAACACAAAGCTCCTGCTTAATTAAAACATGGCAGAGACACAAATGGATTTAGTGCTTTCATCTTTCTTTAATGAAGATATCAGAAAGAGGAAATGCTTCCTTATGTGGCTGAGCAAACTGTCTATAGCCAGAGTGCTTCCTGATCTCCACCACTGTATATATTTTTACTGTTTTTGTGTAGTTTTCAGGGACTACTCATTCACAGGTAGATCCAGTACAAGGGTATACATAGTGTTGATCCCAATGATTAAAAAAAAGAATTTGCCTTCACTATGTAAACAGAGTTCCTTGATCTGCAAGGCCTGCTTGCAATTTCAGAGGTACGTCTTACTACAAAGCATTTACATCACTCATGTTTGGAATCTGCTTTGCTTGTGGGTCAAGGAATGTGATTCACTTCTGTGAAGACTGGTAGAGATGGGTGAAGGCTGCCAGCCTAGTCAAATAGAATTTGGTACATAATTCTATCATTTGTAAATACTGTGAAATGTTGAGCTTAAAACAATGTGGCAACATTGTCCTCTGGTGTAAAGAAAGCTAAGTCAAGCATTTCTTGTTCGTCCTTTGAAATTAAAATTTCATTATGTCTGTTCCTTTGAAGTTAGAATTTGGAGTCGATGAGTCTGGAGTAAGCATCCTGCCTATTGTTTAAGGCTAAAGTTAATGACCAGAATTTACATGTGGAATGTCCTTTATTGCTCTAAGTGTAAAATAATGTAAATACAATTTCTGTCAGCCTGGGAACACCAGGAAAGTGTAAAAAGATGATGTATTATTTATCAGAACTGCAATAGCAACTTAAACAGTGAGAACCAGAAATTATTGAGCATTTTTGTCTGACTATCCAACTCACAGCACTGCCTTATGCTCTCTTTATGTAAATAGTATGTTAGAACTGTGTTTTCTCCTAGAAGTAGCCAGGAATTATAAAGATTAGCGGTTGGGTGGGCGTTTGAAAGACATGTGTAAATGGGCTTGCCTTCGTTGAAGGTTGAACGTCGAGCTGGCACCTCGGCATTCATCAAAATCTACTGCCAATCATTAGCGGACCGGAGTTCCACTGTGGTGACCCCTAACAGGGAAAAAGCCGAAAGACAACAACAACAGACTAAGTGTTTTTCTGTGATGTCAGAACTGTACTACTGATTTATTTTAAGTATTTCTGTGTGATCTCTGAACTCTTTTAACTAGCACTGTCTAGTCGAAAGTATTATTTTGTGGTTTTAATTATTTATTATTAAATATTTTAAAACCTTTTAACTGTAGCTGGTTTGTGTAGAGATAATTTAAGCTCTTTAGAGTACTTGTATGCCTTTGGTAAAACTGTACATAGCCACTCTAATAAGTCTTGACTGTAGTCACACTTACCAATTGGATAATAATATTGCACAGTAATAATTGGATACCCTTTTAAAGGCCTTTGAGTAGCTGATAAATATTAGCTGGGTGACAGTAATTACTACCGTATAGTCTGGGTAAAAGGGGGCACAGCTGGAGAACCTGTGCCAGCCTTCCCTGGAAATGTCTGTGTAGTTGTGTAAACTCTTATCTCAAAGTGTGTGTGTGTCAGCTACTTGGGCAGGGACATGAAGCACTGGTTGGACAGAGAGGGTGCTGGAGATTTTAGCTTGCCCAGCTAAGCTGAGATCTGGACCCTATAGCTGTGCCAGTGGGGAGTCTTATTGGGGACTTGGGGAGCAAGGGAGCGACCAGCTCTGGACTGACTGTGATCTCTGTGTGCTCTTAAGGGAAATTGCACTTTACTGTGTGTATTTTTTATCCTTTCCTCATATATGAGATGCCTTCTCTGGTGTTAGTGGTGAGGATTGAAGCTCCCTGATTGCTGTGCCAGGGCACGGGCGTCACAGCATCCTTTAAGAAAAACCTGAAGACCCATTTGTTTCCAATAAATTTTAGTAGTTTTTAAAACCTTAAATTTGCTTTTAACTGTAGTGTTTTTTTTAATCTCTACAATGTCTAGTGTACAATGACTGTCATAAACCTGAAGTTGACATTGACATTCCACTCTGCTTTATATAACATGCCTTTGCAACCTCTTATTACAAGTAGTCTGCTCAAAGCCTAAAATAATAGGGAATAAAGCCCCAAAAATAGGGACAGATTTTAAATACTGCTCTTATGAACATAGAAAGTTGCTAGAACAACAGGATTTTTTGTTAACATGCCATTTCTGAAGGATATGAAATCTGAAGCTCAAATGTATATCATAGAGACATCAGTCTTCAGTGGTATGCCAGAAAAGCGCACATTTCATGAGGAAAAGACCACTAATATGAGGCAAAAATCTGAATGTTCTGCAAAAATCTAGACACTTTAGAGGTATGTTACATAATAAACAAGTAAGCAAATGCATAATCTTATCATTGACTTTAGCTTTATACGATACATGGAAAAGAAGTCAGGCTGCTGTGACATGATAACTAATAGAAAGCCAGTACACCTTTTATGAGCTATCATAATACTGTCATCTTAAATCATTCAGATTTGTATCTGCAAACTGTTAATGGTATACTAATTATTTCTATGACAGCACTGATTACTTATTTTAACATTGCTTCCTTTTCAACTGAATACAGCTTAATACTTGCAACAGCTCTGATTCATATCTTGATAAATATTGCCTTGTCAGCTAAAGATAACAGGACAGAAATGATAAGGTTTATATTCACTGCACTGTGCATTTCTTATGCTTAATTTAGATTTTCCTGTTCACAGTAGATAATAAAGCACTTATTTGTATGATAAAAAGTAGATAATAAAGCACTTATTTGTATGATAAAAATAGCTGGTATTATTACTCGAGTAGGTTATTACCTTAAAAAGTTATTTTAATAATTACACTTATGTATACAGATTCAAATTACTTTTGCATAATAAAACAAATCCAGCGGAGTTAATGCTCAGCAAAGCAGCAAACCGTAGAAACAAAAAATAAACAAGAAGCTGCTGAGCAAGGCAATGGGGGGGGTTCCAATAAAAATGAACTCCAAAAGCCAATAGTCTCAATAAGAAGATAGCGAACTAGATGTGCATACAATAAATTTTATTTGTTAAAAAAGGTTAGCGCTTTCGCAATAGCTTCATCAGACCTAGCATGACATAAACCACCTCAGTCCAATCAATTAAATACATACAAAGGCGCCAAAAAACATCAAGCTCTTTAAAGCTATAGTGCATGTTTATAAAATGTATAAGTCAAACATAATGATAAAAAATATATATATAAATGAAAATAAAAAATATATATATAATAAAAGCAGAGATGCTAAAAACAAATCATACCCTAATGTTTATATGAAGAATCTAAAAACTATAACATATAAAAGTAGTGGTCCAAACCACACATATGAATGCTATCACACTGGCAGGTAAAGACATCTGCGTGTGAGAGAGGAGGACATGCTATCATTTCTTGTTCTTAAGCCTCCTGGATTTTAGTAGGGGGCGTAGGGGGACCTTCCCATTCAGGCCAGGTGTCGAATCGGCCCTGAACTTGATTATCCAATGTATCTCCCTGGTCTCAGTATAGTTCTTAATGTCTCCTCTCCTATGTGACCTTGAGATCTGTTCCAGGACCCTGAACCTAAACTGATGTGCCATACCCTCTTCCTTAGTGTGCTTTGCCAAAGCATTGTGTAAGTTACCCTTCCTTGTATGGTACACATGTTCCCTGATCCTATCTCTCAAAACTCGATTGGTCTTGCCTACATAGTAGGCTGGACATGAGGTGCATGATGCGAGATAGACCACATCCATCGACATACAATTACCTCTAGTCCGAATATAAAAAGTGCCCTGTCCATACGGATACACAAATAAAGGATCAGTTAGTATATAGGAACAAAAATTACACCTATTGCATGCTGTCATGAAGGGCCCTGCCTGCATGGTAGGTGTGTGTAGTTTTTTGGGGTAACAGAGTAACTGTTTGAGATTCTTCTTATTTCGGTAAACAAACTTTGGTCTATCACCTGCTAGACCATTAATAGTGGGATCCACAGATAAAATATGCCAATGTTTGGACACAATGTCCTTAACAGATCCCACATCTCTAGTATAACAAATAGGAAAGATGACATTACCTTCCTTGTAAACGCAATCTACACCCCTATTGACCCTACTCTCATCTATGTACAGTTCCATCGCCCCCTCTGAAAAATATGGTTTGGCTCTATCTTCCCTAAGACCATGAACTCCATCCATCCCTCTGATGATATCTAAATTGCTGTAGCCTCTTTCAGCAAACCTCATGCCCAGATCTTCCAACTCTCTATCCAAATTAGTATCCCCCGGAGTGTATCTGGACATCCGCATGGACTGTCCTTTCACAATGTTATTATATACATAACCAGGGTGCATACTAGGACGATGGAGGAGTGTATTCCTGTGACAGGTCTTGCGATACACCCCTGTATTAATAATCCCACTTGGTAACTTATCCACATGGATGTCCAAAAACGGAATAGTAGTGTCGGACCAATCCATGGTGAAACACAAAAATGTGTTAGAGGTGTTAATCCATTCATGGAATTGCTTCAGCTGTTCTGGGGTACCTCTCCAGATAAAAAAGAGATCATCCACAAAACGCCTGTAGAATGGGATGAACTCCTTGAAGAGCTCATTCTGGAAGAGATGGCAATTCTCCCATTCAGCCATGACCAGGTTGGCGTAGCTATTCGCACATGAAGTGCCCATAGCTACGCCATCTCGTTGTAGAAAAATCCTGTCATGGAAGCAGAAGAGATTGGACTCCAAAATGGTCCCCAGCAACAAGACAATCAATCCAATATCATAATCCAGGGGGATGGTGGACCTCCTCAGGTAGGCATCAATCATCTCTAAACCCTGTTGGTTCGGTATGACAGTGAAAAGTGACTGCACATCCATAGTCACCCAAATGATGTCTGAGACATTGGGACAATCTCGGATGTACTGATACAAATCTAACAAGAACTGCTTAGTGTCCCTAAGAATGAATGGATTGGCATCAACCAGAGGTCTGAGTTGGGCTTCCACAAATAGGGAAAGAGGTTCAGTGGACCATCCCCTCCCAGCAACAATGGGTCTCATGGGGGGACGGAATCGATCTTTATGGACCTTGGGTAGGCCCTGGATGGTGGGAATCAAGGGATGAGGAACATGGAAATAGTCAAAAAGGGCCTGGTCGATGGCTCCTTCATTCAAGAGACCAAGAAGTGTAGAATGTATTGTGTAAATCATGGTATCAACTTCTCTATTGGTGATAGGGGCATAGAACCTATCATCCGCCAACATCTGTAACATGTCGCGACTATACCTATCTGTATCAAAAACCACCATGCCACCACCCTTGTCCGCTGGTCGAATGACAATGTCACGATTATGACACAAAGAACGTAAGGCCATACGTTGTCGGTAGTTAAGATTATATCTCCTGTTCCTACTAAAATATTTTTTATTTTCATTTATATATATATTTTTTATCATTATGTTTGACTTATACATTTTATAAACATGCTTTAAAGAGCTTGATGTTTTTTGGCGCCTTTGTATGTATTTAATTGATTGGACTGAGGTGGTTTATGTCATGCTAGGTCTGATGAAGCTATTGCGAAAGCGCTAACCTTTTTTAACAAATAAAATTTATTGTATGCACATCTAGTTCGCTATCTTCTTATTGAGACTATTGGCTTTTGGAGTTCATTTTTATTGGAACCCCCCCATTGCCTTGCTCAGCAGCTTCTTGTTTATTTTTTTTACTTTTGCATAATGATCACGTCTTAATATCTCACTTGCTACTAAAAGGAATGATATTACATAAAACAAAACATTCAGTTATTAGTATGAGATGTAAATGCTACTTCTAAATTTTCCCTATCTATTTAAATCTTCTGGTTATTCTTCACCTCTCAACTCAGAAGTTCTGTTTTGGACTAATACTATGTATAACTGCATGAATTTACTGCCTTCATTAATATGTATAACTAATGAAATAAAGTTATTTTCTACAAATATTTATACCTGTATTAATATGAAACTAAAAGTGTATAACCTTGTATTACATCATATCTGTACAATCGATTAAGCCTTTTTTGTGCATATCTATTGTTTCTCTGTAAAGTTGATGGAGCTTTCTCCTCAGGCCTCCATAGAAAGGGATCAGTTTTGGTAACCAGTCAGACAATCCCAGGAAACAAATGCTAACAAGCAAACAACTATCTATGCAAATCTATAATTTACTTACACAGTGACCTAATGAAGTCATTAAGGAGATGGAAGCAAATGTAGTGGATCTAAATTATTTAATATGTTATATCAAAGTGCCATACTAATGAATATGTAATGACACAAGGAGTGTTATAAACTGAAGACTCAGTATACTGTAAAAATAAACACATAATGATGTGACTTCTATTTTGGTCTACCTCACTCTCTCTTTCTCTTCTTGTCCATCAGATCTAATGATTCTGACTTGATCTCACCCAGAATATCTCTGACTGGGTCTAGGACACATGCTCAACTAGCATATGTCCGAATCACAAAACATCAAACACACATACACGAAAGCGCTTAACATCGAAAAACGCTTCCGTGTATGTGTAGTTCAAAAAAAAATCTACATTTCTGCAGAGGGGGTTTTGCCCCCTGCACCCCCCACAGGCTGTGCCCCCCTACTTTATTATTCTCACTCTGAGATCACACTACAGTGGGAAAAAGGGAATTTTCCCTTACCCGCACTGTAGTCTGATCTACGAAACAGGCACACATGCACGGAAGCGCTTGTCGATGTTAAGCGCTTTCATGTATGTGTGTTCGATGTTTTTGTGAGTCGGACATATGCTAGTCGAGCATGTGTCCGGATCCCCTCTGACCACATTTGAGGAAAGTGATGAGGTTAAAGCAGCTCAGAGCAGCATCATATTTTTAATGCCTAATATGTTCCCCTGTATACACTCAAGTGGGCCGAGGTGTTGGCATGCAATGGACTCTCAAACTGTAACTCAGCTAAAGTCCTGTCTTCCTTGTAAACAGTGATCAAAGTGTGTCCATCATCTAACAGGGATTGACCATTTGAGTGTATCCCAGTGCATGCCCTCCCTCCAACAAAGGCACATTTCCCTTCACTGCCTGCATTGCTAATCATCTCTACCATTAATTAAATGTTGGTCATCTGGACTATAGTTAGGGCTTTATCCATCTATGTCACCAGGGCAGGGTAGAATGAACTGTTAAGATGCAACTTAACACATCGATCCATCCATCTATTCACAACCTCTTTTTTCCATTTTTGCACATGGGATCAAGGTGGGACTTCAACCATGGCAGTCATATAGAGCTAATGCTCACACCACCAGGTGCTAGCTCTGCAATGCTTGTTCATCCATGCCATACACATGCATGCACCCTCACAACAATGGCCAGTTTAGTGTGTCCAATCCACCAGTTGCAGGTCTTCAGAATGTGGGAGGAAACCAGAGCACCTGGAAAAAACCCAGGGACAGTCAAGCAGACTCAACACAAAATGCATCCCAGTCAAGAATCAAACCAGAGAACCTGCACTATTGTGCCATGTTACATGTGCCCTCATTATCCTGATCTCTTCCTGTGTGGTTGCAAGGTCAAAATAATTTGAAGAAAAAAGTAAAAACAAGCAAACAAACAAAAGAAAAAAAAAACACCAGCGCAGGAATTCAGAAGGGTTGGTACCATAGTGTTAATAGTGCTTCATTGTTGTAGTTTAGTAGTGCTACAGAGTTAACTAGAGATTCAGAGATATGCAAAAGATGCACAAAACACCAAATCATCCACAGCACAAACAACTGAACAGTCTCTCTCAGACACATGCACACAGCCTTACAGTACTTGCATGCTAACTGTCCCACTGCTGTAATAGACAGCAATGGTTGTACACCATAAAATGTTCAGTTATCACTAGCCTGCTTCAAAATAATATTCTGTAACTTCTATTCGAATCACTCTATAATACCATTTAGATCATGGGGTAAGGATATGGGGTAGAGCATATGGCTAATTTGCATTAACTGTACCCCCAGACTGCTATTTTTGTATGCAGTGTTATCCAGCAGACCACTGTAATGTTACTTGCCCGAGGATTCATACTACAGTAGTGTTACTGCAGTCTTTGAATCGATTTCTCATAGCTAACCGAGCAATTCTGTTATAAACAGGGTTGTGCGGTGTATTATGTTTTTCTGAAGTCACAGTGGAATATTCAAAGCAGTGAACCACCAGCAGAGTGATTTTGCATTAAGGTACACAAAACTTTAATTGTTTACAAAAGGTAACCCAATAAGTTAGTGTTTTCCAAAAAAAAAAATGCTATCACTGTATAAATGACTATTGCAGCAGAAAAGGTTAAAAAGGATGAATCTCTTAAAATGCATCACTTTGTAAATTTTTTTCATATTAATCTCCAATATGCAACACTAACTGCCCCACAAATCTGGTTAATTTCAACTGAGAGAATGGAGACATCACTTGTCTTCTATTAAAAATATTATGCACAAGTCAAGTATACTTGGAAGGTCTGAAGCATTTTCTGTAAATTTATTAGAAAGAGGAGCACGTTTGTTATATAATTTTACCAAAGTTGCTGTCCACATCTGCACCACTCTTCTTCAGTGTTCTGCAGATATTCTGGCTTCTAGACTGTTGAAGCAAAAACACCAAACATTGTCACAAATAATTTGATCATCATAGCTGCTGTACTATTTTGAATTTTGTGGAGATCTTATCGAGAAAGACAAATTAACTTGCTAGAAAAGGTTTGGAGTAAGACTGCAAATGTTATAAATAAAATACATGGAAAAATTCAAGTAAAACAAGAAGAGCATGGTTATGAAAGAAGGAAAATGTGGGTTATGGTTTGGATTCATACACCAGTCACTGGAAATCACTTCTAAAAGGTAGAGGAATGAGAAAGGGAAGAGAGTGCCCATTCATCATCAAATTGAAAAAAATCAGCTAGAAACAGGATATAATGAGACATTACTTCACAGAAAGGGTAGTACATAGGCAGAACAGATGCTAGACTGGGTGATACATAGTAAATCTGATAACTTCAAAGTGGATTGCTACATTAAAAGTTGTCTTAATTTTAAGAAATGTATTTTCTTGGTTGTAAAATAGTTTGACATGGAAAGGGAGTTTAATGCATTGCTGGAAGCCAAAGAATTATTTTGGCAATTTACTTTGGCTGTGAAGTTTTTCTCTGGTCTTAATAACACTATCGGTTTAAAGTGTGTTGAGCTTTAGGGCTTGGAATTGATTTTTTTTGTTGGAGTTTCTTCAGACATGTGATGTTTTTTTTTTCCAATATTTTTATTAAGGATAAAATAAAAGAATAAACAAAATGTCTAATGTATTGATTATACTGAACAGACAACTTTTCACAACAATAAAACTAAATCAACTATTTACATTATTTACATAGGCCTGAAAAATGTTTGAGTAATACAATATTTTAAGAAATGTGATGTTTTTGAGTTCATTTTTAAATGCGAGTGGTGAATGTCAATTTATCTCTGATGAAGCTCTGTATTAAAGTTAGAATGAAAAGCGCCAACAATTAGAGTTGTTGCTTAATGATTCAATAACTGGGTATCTTTTTGTTGGTTAGATTTATTGTTGAAGTGGTCTTTTTTGATTTGTTAAGGACTGATACTGTCTGAAAAAGGGGAAGAAAAACAATGGGGGACTAAGCAGGAAGGTGATGATAACAAAATATTGCCTTGCCTTGTCTCAGCACACACTGTTCAGAGATTATATACTAGAATACATCAATAAAATAACCTGACAAATATCTGGTAAAAACATTCATTCATATGACAGTTCACACCAACAGGGTTCCCTATTATAAGAGCGAGACTTTACAATGCAAGTCCTGAAACTGTGACATTTTTTCTGATTTAACACAAGTAACAGCAAACTTTGACAGTTGCTGGTACACACAAAGCATTTTTTTTCAAATGAGGACACACTCTGTACCCCTGATGTTGCAGCCTGTACTTACCCTATTATTTATATATGCCATTCCTCAAAAGAAGAGAGACTAGATCAAGATATGGCAATTTCACAGTTAGTGTATATTTTCCCAAAACTGCATTTAAATTCTTGCACTTCCAAGGACTGCAGTTATGGTTCTCCAAAATGCAATGAGAATTCCACCAACAGAACTGACCAAAGTTTTGGTATAACATCATGAGAAAGAATCAGACTTAGGTGGCCTGCAGTAGGGTTTGGCTATATGAATGGCCTTGGACTACCTTTGACAATCAAATTTTTACTTCACCTTTCAGCCATTTAATGTTGTATGAAAACTCCTCTTTCTGTTCAAGATCTAATCAGTTATTTAAATTGAAACACAAATGATGGCTGTCAATTTATCCCTCAAATTATCCATGGTATGAACCCAGTTATTCTTATTAGGGGTAATATATAATTATCAACCGTGGGATTGGGAAGGCCAGTCTATAACCAAATAGAGGTTATTTTGAGCACAAAAAGGGAAACTGGCTAGGCTTAAAATGGCCTGCAAGGGCAGCTAGCCTAGTACTTGCCTGTGAACCTATAAATCAGCAGTAGATTTATTGCAGCATAAGTCTGTATGCTATTGAAATGCAATAAAACTTTCAACATAAGCGTAATAAACCATACACACACATATGTCTTAAGGTAAAACAACTATTTCTAGCAAGGCACTGAGCTCACAAGATCAATCAGTCTATGTGTTCAACTGTGTAACAGTTGTAAGGAATCGCAACACACTCGTGAATAAATCAGCATGGCCATCCAAAATCCTCACATAACTGGATCAGAATTTATTTAGTTTTTTTTTTTGCTTACTTTTACTTCACTACTGACCATCAACTGACTCCAGTGTCTCTTCTAATTCATAGGTTTTGCCTACCCTACCTTACACCCCTAAACTTCCTCTGATATGAGTTGAAGCCAGTGAGGAGACTGAGGCATGCAGGGGACATCATACTGTTTCCATGGGGGGGGGGTTGTTCTACTTTTAGTCCCATCCCTTGCACTTGCTCTGCAATGATCCTGGCATAAGACATGCAATGGGTGATCCACACTGGACTGCCCCTCACTTCTGCCAAGGTCTGGTATCAACAAGTCTCCCCAACCAACTGAAGCTGCATTTTGCACTAATTTCCCTGGTTTCCACCAGTGGAATTTTACTGCATTGTGTCCTCCTGGACACGTGGCCCTTGTATCCTCCTCCTCCCAGGATGGACACTGTAGTCCTACTCTCCAGCATCTTAGACACCAGAGCCATGAATCAGACCCCTGTCAACTGGACCATACTGTCAGGATTTTGTCCCACTACAATATAGTGCTGGCATGAATCAGAATGTTTAAAGACTGAATGTGATTTTACAACTGAAGTGATGTATTCCTCAGATTATGAAAATATTTAGCAATTTTCTATTCTATCAGTTGTGCTAGGATAATATATATTTGGACAATTACTGGCAAGCTAAAAAAATACTGAAAACATATTTGTGACAAACAAATGTAGATACTGTCAGAAAACTCCTTTTCTAAAATGTATCCATTGACTGTAATCTCTCTGATATCAACTTCCGAACAGTCCTGCAATGTTTTATCTATGCCTGTTGTACTATAAAATTGCAGTACATGTGAGCAGGGTTGCATGCTTGCAGGTTACTTTTCATTTCTCCAAGGTTATGTACCCTTGGAATTAGTTTACTCAACTATATGAATTATTGAGGTGCAGGTCTCCTCATAGGGGGTTTATCCCATCCAAAAAAACTTTCTTAAACTGTCACCCACAGACTTTTCAAGTACTTTGTGAAGATGAGTTTATATTGTTGCTTTTGTTCTCTGAAGGATGTGCATTAATTACTTGTCTCTTTTCTTAATTTCTCCAAGTATTTTGAGTTTCTATTGCCATGACAGGAATGGACCCCATTCCTAAGTCAAAGTACGATTAAAGTTCATGAAATTAGTATTGTTTCACTCTTTGATGTTACCCAAAAGTGCTCTTAGCAACACCTGCAATGTTCCCAGTAATGACTCCTTCTGCAATTCGTATGATGTTACATGAAATAGTAACATATCTAAACATGATTGTAAATTCTTTTTTATAAGACCAGTTATTCCTACTACTGTTGGAACTGTCTGGGTATCTTTCTTCCATATGGCTCTCATTTCTGCCTGCAGATCAAGGTATTTTCTGACTTTGTGTCTGTCTGTACGCAAGACACTGTAGTCACTAGGTGTGGCGATTGTCTTCTTTTCTTGGACCACTATATCCAGTTTTCTAGCATCTGTCTTTTGAACTGTTGGTATTGGGTGATCCCATGTGATATAAACTTCATCATTTTCTATGATTCTTTGTGGCTCATGTTTCCAGTGTTTTTCAGCCACTTTGATACCATAATGTTTGCACAATCTCCAGTGTAACAGTCTCGCCACATTATTATGCCTTTCAGTATACAGTCCCTCTGCCATTAGTGCGTCGCAACCAGCAACAAGGTGTGTGACTGTTTCCAGTTCTGTTTTACAAAACCTACATATGTCTGTTTCTTCCATATGTTCAATGGACTTTGTAAACCAGCATCTATGTAGCCCACTATCTTGGGCTGCCGATATTAACTTCTCATTTCTTGATGTGAATTCACCTCTCCTTAACCATTCCTGCATTAGTTCTTGATCAACGTGAGGCTCTTTCAAAAGTTTTCTATACTTGCAACTATATTTGTGTTTTTTCCACATTTCTTGCCTTCTTATCTGGTCCTTCATCTTATATTCTTTCTTTTGTTTTTTAGCCCATTCAGTTGCTGCCTGGTTTTTATCTACTTCTAGTTTGATTTCCATTCCTGCTTGACGTCGATAACCTTCTGCTAAATTAAGCAGAGATGTCATCTTAGATTTATTCTCCTCATGTTTCAAAACTTTCACTACATTTGGATCCTGTGAGGTCAGCAGATATGAGTCCGACGACTGCAGATCTATACATATAATCAGTTTCAAGGAGGCCCATCCCTCCTTCAGAATGGGAAATATATAATATTGGCATACAGTGATTTTTATAAATCATTTGGTGAGCATGAAGCGTCCTTCTTGTTTTAATATCCAATCTACCCAACACTTTTTGGGGCCAGTCAATTGCTCCAAAACTGTAAGTTAGGACAGGAAGAGCAAATTGATTTATGGCTTGAATCTTGTTCCTAGATGTCAATGCTGTTTTCAGGATTGATTTAAGTCTTCTAAAGTACTCCTTACTAAGCTTTATTCGCATTTGTTCATGTTTTATTGCTGATCCTTCATCAATTCCCAAGTATTTATACACTCCCTCTTGCTCAAGTTCTTTTATATCACATTCTTGTCCCAAAATGATGTTTTCCTGGTTCATAGGTTCATATGTTCATACTAGGCTATCTGCCCTGGGGCAATTATAAGCCTAGCCCGATTATGTATGGCTTACGCCACCCCTTGATTTGAGTATATTGTGCCCTTTTTAAGGTTTAGTTTACTGTGCCTCTGTCTAATAGTGACACGGGAGTAATCCCTGGGACAAACCTACGATCCCCCATCCACTTATCAAGATTCTTCTTGAAGAGATTCAGTAAGGTGCTCTGCCTTACATGAACTGGAATTCTATTCCAGAGCGAAGGGAGCCTCTGGGTTATGAACCTGTCCCTCCAGCAAGTTTTATTTATTTCTGTGCTGAGGTTCAAGTCCCTCGAGCGTGTAGCTCTAAGGGATTTAGATTTACTGAGGTGGAGCATGTCCATTAATTCTGGATTTGACATAGCTTTATATGTCAGGCATATATCGCCTCGAAGTAGGCGGTATGCAACTGAGTAGAGCTGGAGTTTTTTTAACCGAGCAGCATATGGCATCTGTTTGAGACCCTTGATCCTCTTGGTGAGATACTTTTTTGGTCTTTCTAATTGCTGCAGGTGTTGGGTAAGGTACATCCCAAAAGGGGCATTGTATTCTATGATGGGCCTGATGAGGGATGAATAAAGGGGCACGATTACCTCTCTTGATCTAGATGTGAAACCCTTCGTGATGAGGTGGGCTATGTAGAAGGTCTTTCTAACCACTTTGGCAATGTGGTTTTCAAAGGAGAGATTGCTATCAACTTGGATCCCCAGGTCCCTAATAACTTTCTCTGTACTTAATGGATTTCCGCCTATGTGGTAATTTGTGGGCACATTGTTTTTGCCAAAGGGTATGACTATACATTTTTTGGCATTTAGCTTTAAACCATGGTGCTGGCACCAGTTATCTGTCTCTGTGAGACCTTTTTGAAGGATGTTTGTGTCAGCTGGAGAGTTGATTATGGCGCCCAGTTTGCAGTCGTCTGCGAACTTGGTGAGCCATAGTCCTCCCACGTTTGCCTGTACCTCGGAAAAGTATATACCGAACAAGAGTGGTCCCAGGACAGAACCCTGTGGGACGCCACTTGTGACCGGTTTTGAGTCTGACATGGCTCCAGCAACTCTCACTCTGTGGGTTCTGTCTTTGAGCCAGTTTGCAACCCATCTTGTGACATAGGGGTTTATATTTAAGCTGGATAGCTTATCTATGATGCCCGAGTGGGGTATTGTGTCAAATGCCTTTGCAAGGTCCAGATAGGCTGTGTGGACTACCTTCCCTTCATCTATGGCTTTGGTGACTGTTTCAAAGAAGTCAACCAGGTTCAAAAGGCAGGATCTGCCCTTGACAAAGCCGAACTGGGTAGGATCTAGTGTCTGTAGGTCCCCAATGTCTTTGTTTATGAGCTCCATGATGATCCTCTCCATAGCCTTGCAGACTAAGCTAGTCAGGCTTATGGGGCGATAGTTTCCAGGGTCCGTAGAGGCTCCACCTTTGCGGAGTGGGACTACTGTTGCTGTACACCATTCTGTGGGCACATATCCTGTAGTGAGGCTGAGATTGTATAGCTGTTTTATTTGAGGGATTAGTTCCTCTTGTAGTTCATGTAGGACGCAACCTGGGACGTCATCTGGTCCCATGGAAGCAGTGTTTTTTGCTTTGGAGAGGGCAGCCTTCACCTGAGCATCTGAGATGTTTGGGAGGCAGCCCTCTGCTGGGATAGATACTTGCTCTTTTGGGGGGGGGGTGGAGAAGTTTGCACTGAACCTGTCTGCCAGGATATTGGCGATGTCTGTGGGTTCAGTGTATTTTTTGTCATTTAGAATCAACTCAGAACAAGTCTGGGAGTTGCATCCCAGGTTTCTAACATAACTGAAAAAAGCCTTATGATTGTCTTTGGTGTCCTGTGCAATTTTTCTCTCGAAGCTGGCCTTGGAGGATTTTATGAGGATCGTAATTTTTTGCTAGTACTGATCAGAGATGCCTTCCCTATTAGGGATTTTGCTCTATCATGTAGTAGCTTCCTCCTTCTATTGTACAGTTTATTTATGGCAGGGGTCCACCAGACTGGACGCCTGCCTTTGGATGATTGGGTCTTGGTTTTGTTTGGGATAGCATGATCCATGCATTCCTGGAGATGTCTGTAGAATGCATTTATATAGGATTCTGCAGTCTGGGCTGTAGTTTCCACTGGCCCTGGGGCCTTGAAGGATTCCACTTTGGTTTTGAGAAGTGAGAAGTTCGCTTTTGAGAAGTTTTTCACTGTGGTTTTCTGGGCTGGGGGTGGGGTCGGGATGTGGACATCCAGTGAAATTAATTTATGGTCTGATCTTACCAATGAGGGATATACTTCTGGTGTGGAGCATAGAGTCCCCATGTTGGTAATGATCAGGTCTAGTATGTTATCCCCTCTTGTGGGAGTGGTGACTAGTTGTTCCATAGCATTTGAGTTTATAATTTCCAGGAATCTTTGGGCTAAGGTGCTGGGGCTTGAGTAGTGCTCCCAGTCAATGTTTGGGTAATTGAAGTCACCCAATATAATGGTGTTTGGAGAGATCTTCATGTTCTCCAATGTTTTCAGGAAGGCCGAATGGGATACCTGACTTTGAGAGGGTGGTCTGTAGGATGCTATAAACTGAAAAGCAGTCTTGCCCACTGTTAGTTGCACATGGATGGTTTCCGATACTTCGTGCAATGCCACTAACCTGGAGGTGTGGATATCCTTGATAAATATGGAAACTCCCCCTCCTTTTGTGGTTCGGTCTGGGTTTTGGGGCCGAAAAGCATGATACGAGGTATAGCCTGGTAGTGCTGGGGTGCTCTCTGGAGCCTTGAACCAGGTTTCTGTCACTGCACAGATATCAATGTTCTCCATACTGAGGAGAGCTTTGAGTGCATGCATCTTGAGGTTAAGACTTCTGGCGTTTAACAGCATTACCCTTAGTTTCTTGTTCCTTGTGCTGTCTATGGGGGTGGGTTTGACTTTTGAGCCTTGCCTAAAAAAGGCACTATGGGGGTGGCAAGAGCCTTTGCCAATATCCGAATGCCCAGTGGTGACAGGTGCAAGCCGTCCCTAGCGAAGCAACATGGCTTGTCGAGCATGTCATCCCAGGCTGACAGACACTGGATCCCCTTTGAATGACACCAAAATTTTAGCCAATTGTTAAAATCGATCATTTTGTCTTTGTACTGTGGCATCATTCTAGGTGAGGGTAAGATGCTGCTCAAGGTCAGGGTCATACCAGCCTGGGCTACATGATCAGAGAGCTCCTCTATGTCTCTTTTCATGTAGTCCAGGGAGGTACTTCTCAGGTCATTCACACCAGCATGTACAATGACTGAGTCATATTTGTATTTGCTTTGGAGTGACCTGAGTGCTTGCATTATGTGTCGGATCCTAGCACCCGACAGGCAGCTCACCGTGACCTTCTCTTTATTCAGCCTGGTGAGCGGGACGTCAGTGTGTCTGACAATAGAGTCACCTATAACAAGAGTATCAGGTGTGTTATTCAGCCTTAAGGGCTGTGGCTGCTTGGCACACTGACTTTGTGGGTTATGTGTTGTGTGTGTTTTGTTTTGAGGTAGCGTTTGCTTGGATGTCTGCTTTGGAGGTCTCTGTTGCTTAGGTAGATTTTGTGTATTTATGTGTTTGGTTCGCTGATGTGGTGGGTCTATGTGATACTGGAATTGTGTTGTGTGAGGTTACCTTCTCCTCCTGACTGGTTACACCAGTTTTGAGATGAGAGAGCTCAGCCACCAGTTTGGCTAAATAGTTGCATCTCTCACATATATTTGAACCTGTTTGGAGGAGGAGAGGGTTGTCCGTGTACATGAGACAGTTGTAACATTGCCTCAAAATTCCCAGATTCACCAGCTGGACTAGAGAGGAAACCATTGACTGACCTTTGGACATGCTAGAGTAACAGGGAAACTGAATTTAAGATGGACCAATAGAGGACAGGGTAATTGTAGAGAGTATAAGAGTAAGTAGTGCTTATGGTTTAATAGTGCTAACTTGTAGGATTACTTAATTGGACCAGTGAAGAGCCTTAGAATGAGAATATGGTGTTTAAATTGAGAGATAGAGCAGTTCTAAGGGAAAAAGTGAAGAGCAGACTTTGTGGAGCCAGGAATAGTTTAAACCCAATTAGGCGGCGCTGCCCGTTGTTGTGCTATGCTCAAAAATGCGCAAAACCATGCAAAAGAGGGTTTTAAGAGAGGAAGATGAAGGAGTTTTGGAATTGACCCAAAATGGCCAATAAAACTACAGTTTCAAGTCAGTAACCACTCCCACAGGGGCAGGAAGGCTGCTCAATGTTTTTCCCTGCCACTGATCAACAGAGAGACTTTCCTTTAGCCCAAGCAAAAGATGGCCTCACAGAAACTTACAAACAGTTCAAGAACAGCAAGCCTGTAACTGAACTTTTTTAAATCTCAGAAAAGTGGGAAAAAAGCAAGATTTTTTTTTTTTTTGTTTTTACAGAGATAGCAGAGGTTAACAAGTATCAACAAGTTATAACAGTGCAGTAAATGACCCCACACAAGAGTGCTAGGCCAAAGACAGATAAAATGCAAGTTTTGAGAAAAAAACGATTTTAAAAATAAGTGCAAACAGGAAATTCAGTAAACAGCTCTAGGTTGTGCTCTAAATACAGTTACTAATGCAGAAATCAAATTTAACAAGCCAGAAAATGCTCAAAATAGGCGGCTATGCAGAAAAACTTAGCAAATAAACAGAGGAAAAATACTTAAAGTCTCAAAAGTGGCTCCTTTCTTCTCTCAGCATTTTCTCCACTTGGTGGGTGCTTTACCAACAGCCAACAAGCCTGAAAAGATGCCAAAACCATGAGGCAACCAGGTTTTAAGAGAGGAAGATGAAGGAGTTTTGGAATTGACCCAAAATGGCCAATAAAAGTACAGTTTCAAGTCAGTAACCACTCCCACAGGGGCAGGCAGGCTGCTCAATGTTTTTCCCTGCCACTGAACAACAGAGAGACTTTCCTTTAGCCCAAGCAAAAAATGGCCTCACAGAAACTTACAAACAGTTCAAGAACAGCAAGCCTATAACTGAACTTTTTTAAATCTCAGAAAAGTGGGAAAAAAGCAAGATTTTTTTTGTTTTTTCAGAGATAGCAGAGGTTAACAAGTATCAACAAGTTATAACAGTGCAGTAAATGACCCTACACAAGAGTGCTAGGCCAAAGACAGATAAAATGCAAGTTTTGAGAAAAAAACGATTTTAAAAATAAGTGTAAACAGGAAATTCAGTAAACAGCTCTAGGTTGAGCTCTAAATACATTTACTAATGCAGAAATCAAATTTAACAAGCCAGAAAATGCTCAAAATAGGCGACTATGCAGAAAAACTTAGCAAATAAACAGAGGAAAAATACTTAAAGTCTCAAAAGTGGCTCATTTCTTCTCTCAGCATTTTCTCCTCTTGGTGGGTGCTTCACCAACAGCCAACAAGCCAGAAAAGATGCCAAAACCATGAGACAACCAGGTTTTAAGAGAGGAAGATGAAGGAGTTTTGGAATTGACCCAAAATGGCCAATAAAACTACAGTTTCAAGTCAGTAACCACTCCCACAGGGGCAGGCAGGCTGCTCAATGTTTTTCACTGCCACTGATCAACAGAGAGACTTTCCTTTAGCCCAAGCAAAAATGGCCTCACAGAAACTTACAAACAGTTCAAGAACAGCAAGCCTGTAACTGAACTTTTTTAAATCTCAGAAAAGTGGGAAAAAAGGAAGATTTTTTTTTGTTGTTTTGTTTTTTCAGAGATAGCAAAGGTTAACAAGTATCAAAAAGTTATAACAGTGCAGTAAATGACCCCACACAAGAGTGCTAGGCCAAAGACAGATAAAATGCAAGTTTTGAGAAAAAAACGATTTTAAAAATAAGTGCAAACAGGAAATTCAGTAAACAGCTCTAGTTTGTGCTCTAAATACAGTTACTAATGCAGAAATCAAATTTAACAAGCCAGAAAATGCTCAAAATAGGTGGCTATGCAGAAAAACTTAGCAAATAAACAGAGGAAAAATACTTAAAGTCTCAAAAGTGGCTCATTTCTTCTCTCAGCATTTTCTCCTCTTGGTGGGTGCTTCACCAACAGCCAACAAACCTGAAAAGATGCCAAAACCATGAGGCAACTAGGTTTTAAGAGAGGAAGATGAAGGAGTTTTGGAATTGACCCAAAATGGCCAATAAAACTACAGTTTCAAGTCAGTAACCACTCCCACAGGGGCAGGCAGGCTGCTCAATGTTTTTCACTGCCACTGATCCACAGAGAGACTTTCCTTTAGCCCAAGCAAAAAATGGCTTCACAGAAACTTACAAACAGTTCAAGAACAGCAAGCCTGTAACTGAACTTTTTTAAATCTCAGAAAAGTGGGAAAAAAGCAAGATTTTTTTTTTTTTGTTTTTTTCAGAGATAGCAGAGGTTAACAAGTATCAACAAGTTATAACAGTGCAGTAAATGTCCCCACACAAGAGTGCTAGGCCAAAGACAGATAAAATGCAAGTTTTGAGAAAAAAACGATTTTAAAAATAAGTGCAAACAAGAAATTCAGTAAACAGCTCTAGGTTGTGCTCTAAATACAGTTACTAATGCAGAAATCAAATTTAATAAGCCAGAAAATGCTCAAAATAGGCGGCTATGCAGAAAATAAACAGAGGAAAAATACTTAAACTCTCAAAAGTGGCTCCTTTTTTCTCTCAGCATTTTCTCCTCTTGGTGGGTGCTTCACCAACAGCCAACAAGCCTGAAAAGTTGTAGTTTTCCTTTTTTAAAGGTTACTTTTGCACATTTATCAAGACCAAATGACATTCCAATATCATCTGAAAAAGTTTTGACAACCTGCAGCTGTGCTTTCAGTTCCTCGTCTGATGAGCTGTACAGTTTTAAATCATCGACAAAAAGAAGATAAGTCATTAAACTTTGTTGTTTTCTAGAAGCCAAATTATAGCCATGGCCTAAGCTGTTAAGTAAACAGCTTAATGGATTAATGGCAAAGCAGAATAGCAATGGTGACAGAGAGTCACCCTGAAATATCCCCCTTTGGATTTTTATCCCTGGGATAATAATCTGTCCTTTATCATGGCTTAATTGCAAAGTGGTCTGCCACTGTTTCATGGTTACTGTAATGTAATCAGTCAGTGTAGGGTATATCTTACACATTTTAAGCACTCTTTTATCCAGGAATGTGGGATACTATCAAATGATTTTTTGTAGTCAATCCATGCCATACTTAGATTCTTCCACTTCTTACAGTTTCTCCACTATAACTTTGTTTATCAACAAATGATACTTTGTCCCACATGACTTTCTTTTATTGCCCTTTTGTTCTACTGCCATAACTGAGTTTTCTTCTAAATGACTATAAACTCTGTCAGCGTCAATTCCCGTGTATAGTTTATACATCGTTTGATGGCAAGTTATTGTTCTGTAATTTTTAGGGTAGCTTGTAGGCAGGTGTATTACCTGTTGTACCACTGACAGTGCTGTAATGTTTGTTTATTGAATCTTCACTCAAAGCATAGTTTCTGAAGGTAAGTGTTTCACTATCCTATGTTGAAGTTAAAATTCAGATTGTCTTGTTAAAATACTGTAAACATCTGATCTAATGCAAAATGTACTGTTATGAAGAAGAACCATTTGAAAGGGTTCACTTTTTACTCTTTGCCTGTGTCTCAACATTCTACTAGTAGTCTCTATCCCCTGGAATTCTACCTGCCAGAAAACAGATCTGGCTGCTAAGCTTCTCCAAATGGTTGAGGTTTGCTTCCTTTATTTCTTTTAACAATTTTCTGTAAACTGCTGATGTCAAGTTATCCAAACCAACATAATTTCTGTGTTTCACTGTTGGTAATAGTGGGAATACGGTCTCTTAGAGTGGATCTATGTCAGATGATTGAACATCCAAAAATTCAAAATTCATACGGCCGAGACCATATGATTGGATTTTCAGAAGTTCAAACATCAAATAAAAAAAGCTAAAAAAAAATTTTTTTTTTTTATGTTTTTGCAGAGGGGAAGCCCTCCTGCACCCCCCCCCCCCCATTCCCCTGCTAATTAAATACACCAACTCTAAGATTGCACTACAGTGAGGAAAATGGCAAATTTCCCATTCAGAACTGTATGGTGATCTTCATTGAAAATGTTCGAACGTCCGGAAACTCGATCAAATGGTCTTGGCCATATACATTTTTAATTTTTGGATGTTCAATAGATCTGATAAGGATCCATTAGATTACCTTTAACCAACAACCTCTGTGCTGCTGTTTTATTATTTTTTGAGGACAAGGTTATACATGTTTCAGAGATTATTAATTAAAAAAAATTTACCAGTGGTAGACATAGAAATACTTAGGTGTATTAAATAGGTTTAGAAAATTGTCAAGTCACCCACAATACCCTACTGTCCCAGTTTCAAATCTGTACCTTCGCAACAGTACCTTAAGCCACCATACTGTTTTCGCTCACTAAATGTAACTGTTTAGTGATCTTCAGTTAGAAAAAAAAAACAAACAACTGCAATAGCAATTACAAGGAGAATCCTTTTGCGATTTTACTTTATCTGTCCCTATCTGTAGCATTTAAAAATCCACAATTAGTAGGTGTGGGAAACTAAAATAAAACTAATGCAGTTAACTGTATTAGAAGAAACTGTGTGTGTGTGTGTGTGTGTGTGTGTGTGTGCGCGCACACATAGCCTCATAGATTAGTACTATGCCAATGGCCTTTGTGGGTCATTTTAAGCCTAGCCAATTACCCCGTGTGAGAATCAAACCCTGCACTTTCGGTTTATAAGGTAAATACCTTAACCATTATGCCAACCTCCCATCCTACTTGTGTGCCTCAACTTGTTTGCTTAAGAATTCTGGACAAAGCCAACAAATCCAACAATAATGGGATGTCACAGACCAAAAATCAGTGAAAATTTTAAATATTACCTTAATTCACTTAAAAAATAATAGAGCAGTAGGTTTTGTTGCTTCAATTATTTTCTGAATAAGCAGTATGAAAAATTAACCCTTTTTCTGAAGAGCAAAACTATAAGGAAAACTTAGTGACATTCTACAAGATTAGAAATAGTAGAGAGGTATGTGGTATGGAGGGTAGAGGAGCTGTATTGCTTTGCACTGCATGCATGTTTTCATTCATTTGATTATAATGAGATATCTAAGGCATAGTCAGACAAGAAAGCGACTGTAACAGCTAAGCATGTTTGTGTGTGGAGGAGACAAACATTAGGTGGAGGAACTATTTTACATCAAAAATATAAAAAAAATTATGTATTAATTGCAAAACAAATACAAATCAACTTAATATCTAATTTTCTAAGTATAATAATGCTCTCCAGGATGAGTGTTATAGGTGAACTAACATACCTTTCAGGATTAGAGCATAATTAAAAATATAAATTAAAAGAAAAAGAATAAATGTAACTGTAATTTTCATTTGCAACAAACTGCCATTTTTATTTCCCTCTCACCATTTGCTGCACTAAAAATGCTGTGTTTACCATGTGGAAAAATAAAAAAAACTAATACAGTTAACTGCACTTGAAAGATGTGTGCATGTGCTTGCTTGTGAAAGAGACAATACTGTGTAACTGCTTTACTCAGGAATTCTGCACAAAATCCAGAATAATGTATTTCATGGCCCCAAAAATCATGGAAAATTTTAAATATTCCTTTAATTCACTGAAAAAAGTGAGGTCTTGCATCAGCATGCTTTTTCAAAATAATAAGTATGAAAAACAAGTATCTTTTTAAGGGACAAAGCAAAAATATGATGCAATTGAGGGAAGGTAGAGATGTATGTGGGGGAAGGAGATGCATTCCTTTGCACCGTCTGGTTTTGTTTATTCATTTAATGACAATGAGGCATTTGAGATGTAGAAAGTCAAGCAAGTGTGTGCAGCTACTGTGCATACTTGGGTTTGTGTTTAAGTGTGTACTTGTGCCTTTGTGCCCCGCATATCTGTATTTGTGATTATGAGTTTCTGTATATGTTAACTGTCTCTATCTGCATTTATTAAGTGTCTACATGTAGACACTAAATACTTACATAATGTATATTTTGGATGTAAAATATGACCTTCCATGGCAATTACGTACCCTACAGCAACTATGAAACATAAGGATAAGGAGCTATTTTATATCAACAATATAAAAAATATGAATACATTAATAGGAAAACAAAAAAAACCCCACAATTTAACAGGTAGCCCATTTTCTAAGTGCAATAAAGCCCTCTAGTGTGGGCATTATAGGGGAAATAATGGGCCTTCCATGGGTAGAGAGGCCCTGCCCCTGCAGAAGTGGGTCTTATAACATCCCTGAGTGGTCCCTTATTTCTCCCAATAATGACCACCCTATCAGTTACGACTGCTTGCTGTGTAGGTGTCTGGACAGCAGTATATTAAATTAAAGAGTTGCAATTCATCTACACACTGGGTGGCATATTCTATTAAGGATGGTCTAGACTTTTTAGACACCTGCTGATTTTGATGGTTTCGGTTCACTGTTGATCTTTGTTAACGTATCAGGAAACACCAATGCCATTATACAAGCCTTTTTGTTTGCCCAGCTCTTTGCAAAGTTATTCAGCTGGTGTTTTTACCTTTTATTCAGGACAGAGAGAGACAGAGAGAGGGTGCATTGTTTGATTTTTATCTTCGAAAGGATATATACCATACCTCATGTCTTAAATATACAGATAGCAAGTCTGACAGATTTAGTGCTCCATCATGAAGTACAAAAATATTCAGCTTAGCTGCCAACCAAATTCTGTCTTTATCAGCTTCATTGTATTTGTGAGGAGCCAGGCTTTTTGTTTTACAGTCAATTTTAATTATAAAACAAAGAGAAAGCAAAATAAAAAAGGAAATACAATAGTCAGTCACAAAAACCACCACCAGTTATGCAGCAGCATAATAATCGATCATTGTGCAGGGAACAATACGTTCACAGTCAGGAGAAATAAGGAACCAAAGAATGTGAGTAATGGCTAACCTTTGAAGTAATCAAACAAACATTGCCACAGCTGAAGAAAACCATCTTGTGTTCCAGGAACTTTGAAAGCATAAGCAATTTTCCCCACGTGTTTACAGGAAAAAGTCTTCTAGGAAGCTTAATTGGGAATGAGACATTTTCTTCCATAAATAGGCACAGAAAAATGTTATTACACTTGATAGAACCTTATACTGGCACAGTGACACAGCAGTTAGCATTGTCACTTCACAGCAAGAGGTTCGCCTGTTCGATTCTTGGGTTGGGGTGCCTTCTGTGCAGAGTCTGCATGTTCTCCCTGTGTTCGTGTATGTTTTCTCTGGGTACTCTGGTTTCCTCCCATGTTACAGAGACATGCACCTGGAGTGTTTCTCCCCAGGCATCTGCTGAAAATTAGCTCATTCCAAGTTGGACTTTCCTGGTAAACAAATGTTAAATAAATAAATGCACTTTTAATCTTATAGAACACAAAAGGCTTTCCCTGGGAATGACACCAAATATACAGAATCACCAAATGAAATCACTTAGGATTTTATAAACACTCATTTTGGATTGTAGGAACTGCCAGTACAAAAACAAACATGTGCAAATTTTCTGCTCCATTACACCCAGACCTCCAAGAGGTAGCGATATGAGTGAAGCCTGTTCTTTGCAGCTTACAGGAGGTCACATACCATTGATAGGCTGGAGCTGATGATCGGAATACTAGAGCCACCCTTTAAGTCTAGCTAGTGTTAGCCAAGTTTGTTACCAGTCTTTTGGCAACAAATGGATGCATTCATGGATTTTCATCTACAGGACATTAAATACTTGATAGCGTGGACTTTGTTCACCCAAAGGTCCTTATATATGAGGCTCTCCCTTTTGCTGACCAGATGTAAACTCACTGTTGTGGTGGGAAGTTAAATTCCTCTCACAAAATTTTGAAAATCCTTAAGATCCCTACCAGAATCATTGCTGCAGGGTTAATTCCAAAAATAAACCCCTTCAATTGCCACTTTTCCCTTGAGTCAACCCTTATAGCCCTAACATCATCTTAATGATGGTATATTATGCCTGAGGGCCCAATGCCCCAGGAAAACCCCCCAACCAACATTACATCTAAAGAGATTTGTAACAAGCAATTGCAGAGGGGAATCACCCAGGGAGCTGGTCTATCCCTCTGTTCTACCCCTTCCAGGCATTTAGACACCATATCACATGCTTTCATTAGCTGCTGAAGTTGAAAAGCCAAAGCATAACTTGCTATGTGGGGAATTTCCACTCCACACTAACATCTGGTAATGTAGGATACAGATGCCAAAATCCACCTTCCAGTTACTCCCAAAATAGCAGAGTCCATCAGATCCAGACTATAATTCAAAACTGGTTGTGTGCTGGAATGGGAAGATTATGCATCAAGTAAAGTACATGGAGCTGTATCATAGTTTTAGTAGCCCTAATCCTTCCAGATAGTGATTGACATTTGGCTAGTGTGAGCAGCATATATTGGACCTTGACCATCACAGTTCTCTAGATTCTTGTCTATTGTGGATCTAAGTGAGGTTTTGAGTTACAACCCTAAATTCATTTTTCCTCGTGTTATTGGAAGGGAGCCCCCTGATTGCCACTTACTGCAGCCTAATATTACCATTACTTAAAATTGTGGATTTATGGAGATTGCCCGTAAACCCAGAAGACCTTCAAATAAACAGAAAACCTACAAAACATCCTTCAGTACCATTCGGAAACTGATGCTAAGTAATATTCAATCATCTGCAAAAAGCAGAACTAGGTGCTCAGATCCATCCTTATGGCTGCTGAAGAAAATATTTCTTTTGTAGAATGCCATCTCCTCCATCAACAAAAGGAACAAACTGGGTGACAGGGGGGGCCCCCTTGCCTAGCGCCTGTCTAGATAGTCAATAGACAAGAGAAACCTTCGTTGAGCAATACTTTAAATGAATGACATGTGTATAACAGTCTGTCCTTTTAAAACTCCTTTGAATGCTTATGACCACTGAAATTGTGCTATTTTCCACTACAAGCTGTTTTTCTCCATTGCATCTATGTGCTGTTTATTCTCTGTTGACCAGGTTAGTCCCTCTAGGATAGTATTGAAAGCTGCAAATTATTTTCCAGTCCAGTTAGATGGATTGCTGACATTGCTGTACAATGTGGAGGGGGGTGGGGGCTGCAGTCATGTGTGTATCATCTTTTGGATGAGACATTAAACCAAGATTCCATCTGCTTGATGTGGTGGTAGCTCAGGTGGATGTAAAAGATCCTACAGCACCTAAGGAAAAGAATAGGGGTCCTTTATTTATATTCAAAAGTTGCTCTTATTTGTGAAATATTTACTTATTTACATGTATATATATATATATATATATATATATATATATATTTACAAATATTCAGAATTTCCTTTAACATAATGCTAAATTTTCATCCCTATTGGACCCCAACTCCTTTTTCCATAGCCATCTGATTTTACTTAATATTGTAGCTAAAATCCATTTAGCATAAAACATAATTTCATTTATTCTTTTATTCCATATATAACATAAAATAGCTTTTCTATTCCTTTAACATATTTTTTACTTCTATTCTTAATATATCCAGATTTAATCATAACCATGTTTATTTTATACACTTCTTTTATATATTTAAAAACATTTCTTTACATAGTTTCCCCCATAACTTTTTTACTTGTTACATTTCAAAAGCACACATTCCATTGTTTCTTCTTCTTGACAATGTAATCATATTCTATCCCTTTTCTTTTTATATGGCCTTTTACATAGCATATTTCCTTTTACTGGCAATTTATCTATTACCATTCTCCACAAAAAATCCTTATATTCCACTTTCTGATTACACAGTTTACTTCTTATTTTTATAGCTTTAATTTTTTCATCTTTAAGATATTCCCATGGTTTTACATAGTAATGTTTTATCATTACATTCTTATACCAAACTTTTTTTTTCTATACCAATTTTAATTTTTCAAAAAATAGTTTTCTTGGTAACATTTGATTTCATTTATTCACTCTTTTTCTCTTTTACTCTGTTTTACCATACCCCATAATTTATCATGCTTGTATTTATACAGTTTTACTACTAATCTCTAATATTTTCCATTTATCCACTTTAAGACTTTGTACAAATTTGATGAAGCAGTGGGTTAATTAAACCTAAACCACCTCCTTCTTTATTTACATACAAAATTCTTACTTTTAGTGGGTATAATCTACAATCACATATAAATGAAAACATATGGAATAATTACTTTTCAAACATTGTTGGCAATATAAATGCACTTGGTAAGTATGCTGTTTTTCCATCAGTACTGAATTTATCAAATAAGCCTTTTTCTGAATGATAATTTATATGTTCTCTAGAAATTATGTTTGCTTTATTTATTCTATTGTTTTTCCCATTGAATTCTACTGACATCTTTATTCCCAAATTTTATACCTAACACAGCAATTTAATTCATTGTAAAATATATACCCTGATCTTTACTACATCAACTAAACCTTTACTTTCTCTTTATTTAAAGCCATCCCTATCATCTCTAGACACTCATTTGTGTAAATTAGTGCTTGTTGTATCCAGACTTTGTTTTCTGTAATTATTATAATGTTATCTGCATATGTTAACAGAACTGGAATTCTTAAGCCTTCAGATGTTATATACCCCATCACCTTCATTTTGTAATTTATTTCACATACTATCATTCACAACTAATGCAAAGAGTATACAACTCATTGGATATCCCGATATTACACCACTCTTCATATGTACCTATTGGTTTAACTAGCCATTTACAAGTATTTTTACTTTATTATTATTATATGCTGACATACATAATTTCTTTGCTTTCTCACTTATATTATATTATTTCATTATTACCCATAAGATTTCATGTCTAATTGTGTCAAATGTCTTATTAAGGTCTCCTATCATGACTTTTGCTTCTTTTTGTCTGTTCATAATATCATTCACAATTTTTCTATAACTAGACAAAGTGCCGCAAACTTAAAACGAGACACTCAAGCCTGTATTAAGTTTAGCACTTTCGTTCATTTAATAAAAGAACTTCATCAGAACTAAATGACAACTGAACAACATTTGAATTTGTACTCATGATACCAAATAACCAATAAAATTAAGAAACAAACTAATCATTTAAATATTTAAACATTAAAATATCCAGACCCCTAAAACTTATTTTAAAGCAGCAGTTTAAAACAGTTTGTTCTTCAATAAACTTTTGATATTAATATGATCATTTAAACAAGGCTTTTATCAGCTTTAAGTGCAAATTGCCATTTTAATTCTTTGATCTCTACTGTCGAATAAATTGTTTTTAGAGAGCTTTTTCCGTCTTTGATACTTAAAACTGTATTTTTGGAAGCTGTGTTATTGTCATCACACAGGATTGTGTTTTTATCTATTTTTTATATATTCCTTGTTTTCTTTTATCTCCAGCCATATTCAAGATGATCAGAAAATTATGTTTCAACTAACTCCCCTTCTTCTATAACTAACCTTTGTGATACTAAAAAATAATCTATTTCAATTCTATGCATTCCCTTTTGTAAGTCCTTAAATTTTTGTCCCAAAGTTTTAACCTACCACATCTTATAACGTCTAACATTTTTCTTATATCATTTCCTTTCTTTTAATGCTTGCCTCTTAAATCACAATTAAAGTCTCCTGTTACTATAATATTCATATTTATCACTACATAGCCTCAAATAAGACAAAATAAGCTTTCTTTTTCTTTGCAGTTAGTATAAGGATATACTGTTATAATTCTATATAATTCTTTCCATTTTAAATCTGCAATTTTTAATCTTGCCATTTTTGGTAAAGTTACTTTCTAATTTTGTTACTGTATTTCTGCAGAATACAGCTATTCCAGAACATCTCTCATTTCCCGAATTCCAGATTGTTTCCTTTCTATAGTTTCTCTGTTTATAATCTTTCTTCATTTGTTAAAAAATCTTGTGTGCTCTAATATAATTACATCTACATCACACATATTGCATCACTCCAAAATCCATATTCTTCTTACTATATTCTTAATACTATTCACTTTTACAGAAAGCATTCTAACATTTCCATTTTCCCTTTTCCTTAGATTCATGGTTCATAAGTTCATAGCTAATTACTGGGCTAGATTTCTTTTTTTTATTTTCTTTACATATGTTTTTTTCCACCTCACCCCTAGGCTTCATAATTGTCTCTGGATCCTCCTTTTGTATTTTCTCCATAATGTCCCCTCATAAAACATCTCCTTCATTCCCAGCATACTCTGCGCCACCATTTCTTTAAGTTAATCATCCTGCACCCCTCCCAACTGGAGAGTTGCAATCATTTGCTGATGGATGCCCATCAAACAGGTTTCTTTGAAACCTTTGCTCAGAATCCTGCTCCAGTCTTGATATTAGTTTTCTCTTTAAATTCTTTCACCACTCCATCATCTTCTCCTGTCTCTGTCTGCCTCCCCGAATCTCCAGGCCACCTCTGTTCTTGGAACAGAAACAAAAAATGCTCCTCCAAAATGGTTCCCACTCACAACAATGACGAGTAGGGGAAGTTCCCTAATACTTTATCCAAATTTCTTGTAGTAGTATAAATATAATCAACGAAAACCAAAAAAGATAAAAACAGTAACAACAAAAAACACTGTGCCAAAATGAAAAGAAAAATGCCTCAAGTATTAATAATTAAGCACTTTTGTTAGGTTTAATACCAAACTTTATCAGAACAAAATTCAGCCCAGGGGCTTAGAAGAGGAGGGAATAGATCTAAAGGAAATAGTAACAGGAAATTTGATACTTACAAATGCAATTATTGTAACCAGTGTACCCATATGGCAAACACAAGGGAGGTGCATTTAGAGGCTAGGGATGCTACCATAAAATCAAATGGTTACTTTACCTGTGGTAGTAAAGGGGTTGTTTAGTGACATGCATCTCCTGTATGAGTTTTTATATAGGGAAAACAGTGAGGACCTTCAGGAAGAGGGTATATAAGCATCTGTATGATTTGAAACATGGTAAAGACTCAAATGTAATTGTTAGGCATTCAATAGAATGTCCTAATAGTAATTTTGTTTTTCTTATAATTGAGCAAGTTGCACAAAATCCCAGAATTTGCCACTTGGAGGCTCTGTTAGAATATCGTGAGCTGTTTTGGCACATTAAACTGGATGTAGGCAGAGCCCCTGGGTTGAATGATAATATAAGTATTTCTAATGTGTTAAAATTGAGGGCTGCAAAATTATAACTTATCCCTGGGCTTTATTGTTTTTAACTTAGTTTATAACATTTTTTTATGTATGTACTATTTTTTGCATATACTATATATTTTTACCTTTGTTTAGTGTAATATTTATTTTGAAAAGTTTTGAAAGATTTTAAAAGAATTTTAATAGGTGTTATTTTTGTAATGAGTCATCTGGTTTATAATGTGCTTATGACTGGTCAGTGGTGTGCTTAAATATGTTCCAGTCAGTGCTGTTATTTTGTTCTGATGAAGTTTGGTATTAAACCTAATGAAAGCGTTTAATTATTAATACTTGAGACATTTTTCTTTTAATTTTTGCACAGTGTTTTTTGTCGTTACTAGTATAAATATAACCTCAGGTCTCCCAAGAAGAGTCCACTAGCCTAGTGCGACTAACTTGGCCAAAAAAGTAGAAATAACTTAAGCTATTTAGTTTAAACTGGAAAATATGTTCAGATGCATTTTCCATAGACTGAACGTCCTCATTGTATTCCAAAATAAAGTATTTCTAACTAGCATAAACTAAGTATACATATAACATTAATTTAGCATCAAATCAGGTTATAGGATCAAGATCAGGATCAGGTAAAGTGATTTGCAAAACAGAAAAAAATACAAAAAGTAATCCCAATGCAACCGGTCTGTTTTTGGTAACAGTGCTTACTTTTCATTGCACAACTGTTCTGAATAGTAATATAATCAAGAAAGTACAGTTATGTAAAATCTTACCATAACAGTAGATGTCCTTGCCTTCACTGCTGCAGTATTCTTAACAGGTGGAATTCCATGCCGTGGAAGCCTGAACATCTGGCTAGTCTACCAAAGACTACTTGTTGCTTTTAAAAGGTACACCGACTGTCACCCAAATGCTCATTGCATAGCATAGGGCATAAAGCCGACGTTCCGGCTGGGAAAGGCACAGAAGAGCCCCTTAAAAAGCCATGAAGAAGGCACTAGCAAGACCAGCCCTAGCTCTAGTGATACCATACAACTTGTAGTGCTTGGTAATGTTATGCACAGAAGCCCAGGTAGCTGCCTCAAGAATAGAATTAGTATCTAAGCCCTTGAAAAAAATCACCCAAAGAAGCTGCAGCTCTAGTAGAATGAGCCTTAACTGAAGAAGGAAGGCTCTTGCCATGAAAAGTATAACAAAAGGAAATAGCATTAGAAATCCAAGAATAAATAGTTTCCTTGGATACAGCAAGTCCCAAAGATCAAGGATAGGTTCATAGGTAGGTACTAGGCTATCTGCCCGAAGGCATTTATAAGCCTAGCTGGAATGTGTTGGCTTTCACCGCCCCCTTAGATTAGTTCGCTGTACCTCTGTCCAGCAGAGCCATTGAAGTGATCCCTGGGGAAAACTTTCTGTTTCCCATCCACTCGTCAAGGTTTCTCTTGAAGAGGGTTAGTGAGGAGCGCTGCCTAATGTAGATTGGAATCTTGTTCCAGAGCATGGGAAGTCTCTGGGACAGGAATATATCCATCCAGCATGTTCTATTTATTGTTGTGGTGATGTTTAGATCCTTGGAGTGTGTGGCTTGAGGGGATATGGTTTTCTTTAGGTGGAGCATGTCCATCAATTCTGGGTTGGACATTGCCTTGTACGTCAGGCAGAGATCAGCTCTGAGTAGGCGGTATGCAACTGAGTACAGCTGGAGTATCATCAGTCGAGCTGCATAGGGCATCTGCTTGAGGCCATTGATCCTCTTGGTGAAGTACTTCTGTGGTCTTTCCAGTTGTTGCAGGTGTCTTGTAAGATACATCCCAAATGGGGCATTGTACTCTATGATGAGTCTGATGAGTGATGCGTAGAAGGGCCCAATGACCTCTTTCGATCTGGATGCAAACCCTTTTGTGATTAGGTGGGCCACATAGAAGGGTTTTCTAACCAATATGGCAACGTGATTATCAAAGGAGAGATTACTATTTACTTGGGTCCCCAGATCCCTTATTATGTCTTCCGTATTTAGGGGGCTACCACCTATGTGGCAGTTTGTGGGTACTTTGTTTTTTCCAAAGGGGATGACTATGCACTTTTTGACATTTAGCTTGAGGCCATGGTTTTGACACCAGGTATCTGTCTCAGTGAGACCCTTTTTGAGGATGATTGCGTCAGCCGGAGAGTCAGTTATAGCCCCTAGTTTGCAGTCATCTGCAAACTTGGTCAGCCATAATCCTCCTGTGTTTGCCTGTACCTCTGAGAAGTATATGCCAAACAGGAGGGGTCCTAGGACTGAGCCCTGGGGAATGCCACTTGTAAGCAGTTTAGAGTCAGACCTAGCTCCTGCAACTCTTCCATGTGGGTTAAGTCCATGAGCCAGTTGGCAACCCATCTCGTAATGTAGGAGTTTATGTTCAGGCTGGTGAGCTTGTCTATAATACCTGAGTGGGTAATGGTGTTGAAGGCCTTTGCAAGCTCTAGGTAGGCTGTGTGGACCACCTTTCCCTCATCTATAGCCTTGGTAAGTGTCTCAAAAAAGTCCACCAGGTTTAAAAGGCATAATCTGCCCTTAACAAAGCCGAACTGGGTATGGTCCAGTGTTTGGAGGGTTCCTATGTCTCAGTTAATGAGATCCATGATGATGTGCTCCATAGCTTTGCAGACCAAGCTAGTCAGGCTTATAATGCAATAGTTCCCAGTGTCCGTTATGGCTCCACCTTTGTGGAGAGGAATAACCATTGCTGTGTGCCACTCTGTGGGCACATAGCCTGTGGAGAGGCTGAGTTTAAACAGTGTGTTTAGGTGAGGGGTTAGTTCATCTTTGAGCTTGTGTAGGACGCAGTCTGGGACACCGTCCAGTCCCATTGATGCTGTGTTTTTGGCTTAGGAGAGGGCTGTTTTAACCTGAGTTTCTGTGATTTCATGGGCACTATGTTCTTCTGGTATAGTTATGGGCCCTTTTCGGGGTGAGAGGGGGGTGAAGTTTGCACTGAACCTGTTTGCCAGGATTTTGGCTATATCGGTTGGCTCAGTGTATTTTGTGTCATTCTGCACTAACTCTGAGCAGATCTGAGAATTGCCACTTAGATTCTTGACATAGCTAAAGAATGCCTTGTGGTTATCTTTGGAGTCCATGGCAATTTTTCTTTCGAAGCTAGCCTTGGATGATTTTATGAGGGAATATAGTTTCTTGCTGATACTGATCAGGGATGTCTTCCCTTCTTGGGATTTTACTCTTTTTTGTACTAGTGTCCTCCTTCTATTGTATAGCTTGTTTATGGCAGGCGTCTACCAGACTGGTTTCCTTTTCTTGGAGGAGTGAGTCTTGGTTTTGTTTGGGATAGCACGATCCATGCATTCTTGTAGATGCCCGTAGAGTGCATTAGTAAAGGAGTTTGCAGCTTGGACACCGTTATCCTTTAGCATGGGGGCTTTGAAACTTCCCACCTCGGTCTTAAGTAGCGTGAAGTTTGCTTTTGAAAAGTTTTTCATGGTGGTTTCTTTGACCGGGGGTGGTGGTGAAATGTGGATATCCAGAGTGATTAGTTTATGGTCAGATCTAACCAGCAAGGGGTTGGCCTCCAGTGTAGAACACCAGTTGCCCATGTTGGTGATGACCAGGTCCAATATGTTGTCACCTCTGGTAGGGGTGTTGACCAGTTGATCCAGGGCATTTGAGTTTATAAATTCTAGGAAATGTTGGGCAAGGGAGTTTTTATTTGAGTAGTTCTCCCAGTTAATGTTTGGGTAATAGAAATCACCCATTATCAGGGTGTTTGGTAGGACCTTTATATTTCCCATTGTTTTCAGGAATGCAGCTTGGGGGTCCTGGGACATGGTGGGTGATCTGTAGCAAGCTATAATTTAAATATCAGTTTTGCCTGTTGCTAGTTGCACGTGGATGATCTCTGAAGCATCATGCTGTGCCACTAACCTGGAGGTGTGGGTATCCTTGATGAATGTGGATACTCCTCTGCCTTTTGTATTTCAGTCCGGGTTTTGTGGTCAAAATGTATGGTATGAGTTGTAGCCTGGTAGTGCTGGTGTGCTCTCTGGAGCCTTAAACCAGGTTTCTGTTACTGCACATATATCGATTTTCTCCATACTGAGGAGTGCCTCGAGTGCGTGCATTTTGAGGTTTAGACTTCTGGCATTGAGTAGCATTACCCTCAGTTCTTTGTTACTTGTGCTATTTATGGTGGTGGATTTGTCTTTTGAGTCTTGCCTAAAAAAGGCACAATGGGGGTGGCAAGAGCCTTGGCCAGTATTCGAAAGTCTAAGGGAGACAGGTGCAAGCCATCTCTAGCAAAGCAGCGTGGCTTGTTAAGCATGTCATCCCAGGCTTACAGACACTGGATCCCCTTTGGATGAAAAGAAACAAATAACTGTCAGATTTTCTAATAGCCTTAGTCTTATCCAAATAAACCTTGAGTTGGCTATGCACGTCCAAAGTATGCAGCACCCGATCACTGTCAGATTGTGGACAGGGGAAAAAGTAGGCAGATTAATAGACTGATTCAGTGATAGCTCATTAACTACCTTAGGCATAAAAAGAAGGGTTAGTGAGCAAGGACACTTTGTCCTCATGTAAGACCAAAAAACACAAGCCATAAGGGCATGCAGCTCAGACACCTGTCTAGCTGAAGTAAGAGCTAACAAAAGAACACTCCTCCAGGAGCAATGCAACAAGGAAACTGAAGCAGCAGGCTCAAAAGGAGCCTGAGTCAACTTCTTCAAAACAAAATTAAGATCCCAGGAAGGAGGAACCAACAGGCTTTCAGGAGCACTAATGTTAAGGGTGCTTTAAATTTTTGTTTAACCTTAAATCAAGAAGATAAAGAAGGAGAAAAAGGCAGACAAGCAGAGATAGATGATAAGTGGGCCTTAATAGAAGAATAGGCCAAACCAGCATTGAGCAACTCACACAAATAAGCAAGAAACAAAGGAACATCCACAGTAAGTGGGTCCAGTTTATGAGAGAGACACCAAATAGAAGACCTCTTCCATTTGGATAAGTAGGATTTCCTAGTAGTAGGTTTCCTAGCCTTATGCAGGACTTGTAGGACGTCCTCAAAAAAAAAAAGTCTGTGAGGAATCAAAATCCTATCATCCACAGTGTCAGTTGAAGTGTGGACAGGTAAGGATGGATGAGAGATCCTTTGTCTTGTGTGAGTAGATCCACGCTGTGAGGAAACTTGTGATGATTGCCCTTGGATAGAAGCAGAAGTAGAGGGAACCAGTGCTGTCATGGCCAAAAGGGAGTCACCAACAAGATTTTGGGAGCATCCTGTTGAATTTTGAACAGGACTTTTGGAATGAGAGGAATGGGAGGGAATGCATAAAGAAACACCCCCTTCCAAGAAAATGAAAGGGCATCCATCTTCCACACCAGAGAACCTGGGACTCTGGCACAAAATAGAGGAAGTTGTCTGTTGAGAGGGAGGCAAAAAGATTCACTTTAGGAGTAACCCACTGGTGGATAAATGTCCAGTAACGGATTCACTTCAGAAGCTCGAATTTACAAAATCTCGAACTTCAAATAACCAAAACCAAAACATCGAGTTTTGTAAACTCGAACTTCTTCCACACCCCCCCTACTTAAATATACCAACTCCAAGATCGCGCTACAGTGGGGAAATGGGAAATCTCCCATCTTGTGCTGTATGCGGAAGCACAAAACAGGGGATTTCTCATTTCCTGTCAACACCACACAAAAAAAAATAAAACATTATGTACACACAGAGCGTACAAGAATCCTTGCCTCTGTGTGTACGCAGTGTATTAAGGTAAGTAAACTTTTATTTTTCAACACTACACATATTCGATTTACTGAAATCTTGATCATATGGTCTCGACCATACGAAATTCAAGATTTCAGTAATTCGATTATGTGAAGTGTACCCCTAGTAACACATCCCTGTGAAGCATCCATTCATGGGACTGAGTTAAGGACCTACTCAGAGTGGCTGCCACAATGTTCTGACCTGAAGGGATATAAACTGCCTGAAGAGTCACTTGATACTTGACAGCAAGATCCCATACCAGAAGTGTCAACTGGCAAAGAAGATAAGATCTTGTTCCTCCCTGTTTGTTGATATACCATGTCACTGTGGTATTGTCTGTGAACACCTTCAGAGGCCCTGGAGATAACGGAAAATGAAAGGCCTGAAGAGCCAGCAGAACAGCTCTCATCTCTTTGACACTAATGTGCTCCTTTTGCTGATGAGGCGACCACACCTCCTGCACTTTTAGGGAGTCAAATGTTGCCCCCCATGTCTGAAGTGTCTGTGAACAACTCCTGAGAGGGACGAGGGGGATGAAAAGGGATCCCAGAACTCAGAGACAACTGCTGAATCACCCAGTGAAGTTCCTCTATGAAACAAGGAAGAAGAGGAGCTACAAAGTCTAGAGGATGTGCATGTTGCAGCCACACTGACTTCAGAAACCACTGAAACTTTCTCATGTGAAGTTTGGTCAGTGGGAGCATCTGAATGGTGGATGCCATGAAACCCACAGCTCTCAGAAACTCCCTGGTGGTAATGGAAGCCAGAGGTAGAAGAGGTTTGAAAGAAATGAGAGTTAAGTGTTGCATGTCTCATGTATTCAAATGAGACACTGAGTCACGGGATGGGCTCAAGTCATTTATTGTACATAAATGCATGAGGAGCTGTAACTGGAACATATAATTTGACCTTCATATGCTTACTGACTGACTTATTACTTCTAACACGCTCACATATGCATCTTCATTCAAGCTTGCACTCACTCTGAATGACTATACAAAATGGCACTGATCTTGCACGTGCTCTCTGACTACAGTGGCTGACTAGGTTCAATATACACACTGATCTACAACTTCTCTCTTTAATTTTGTTTGACATGCAAAATAGGAGAGAGTTTGACATTATATCAATATTACAACAAACAAAACTGAGTTCAAGTCCAAGTCACTGTGTATTTAGGATTCGGTCTGGAAATTCTACCTGATCTAGTAACATAGAAATTCTAACTGGGTTTAGCAACAGGGACAGTATCTGGGGTTTCTTTCTCAACTGGAACATCAGGGATTGCATCAAAATTATTTGAAGGAAGCACACTGTCCTTTTGAATTTGAACAGGTGTAAAGTCACTCTGCAAATTAGAGTCATCGGCACAGACAATCTGCTGCATCACTGGTTTGGAGACAGGTGGCACATGTCTTCGATTCCTTCTGAAATTAATTCCTTCAGATTGTATGATGTAAGATCTCTGCTCTTCACAAATATTCTTCATGAGTCCCACTCGGTTATATCCTTTAGATGTTTGCATTCTCACAACTCTTCTTTGTGGTAATGGTCTAAGGTGTTTACTGGTCTTATCATAATGCAGCTTTTGTGACTGACGTTTTCTTGAAAGGTGAGCCTTGACCACTCTGTTGTTCTTTACATTTGTACTAACAATTGTTTATTGATTGGTAAAGTTGTTCTAGTCTGTCTGGACATTAATCTCTGAGCAGCTGAACCAATAAAAGTTGTCTTGAGGAATGTTTCTGAGACTGAATAAGTTAAGAAAAACATTGGTACCATCTCACTTGGATTTCTCCAATAAAGGTTTTGCACTCTGAACTGCAAGTTCAGCTAACTCATTGGATTGTGGATACTCAGGACTACTGATAATATGAACTAAGTCCCAAGACTCAGCAAATTTCTTGAACTGCTGACTTGAAAACTGTGCATCATTGTCAGGCATTACTTTGTGTGGACTACCATGGACAGAAAAATGTCTCTTTGTCTCTTCAATTTTGTAATGACTGTGTTGGACATCAAATTAGGAAGTAGGTCAACTTCAAACCAATTTGAGTAAGAGTCTACTAATGCTAGATAATGTTGACCATTCCATTTGATAATATCTGTAATAACCATCGGCAGTGGTAATTCAGGAATCTGGCGTAGCTGAAGGGGTTCTTTTTGTTGATGCTGTTTAGTGTTGTTGGAAACTGAACATGCTAGAGTTTCTTTTTCTATATCTTTGGACATAGAAGGTCAAGATACAATGCCTCTTGTCCTTCTTTTGGTTAAATCAGTACCTGGGTGACCATGATGCAAGATTTTGATATATTCCTGTTGTAAGACTTTAGGAATTGCCAATTTTGGACCTTTCATGACGATTCCATCTTCCATCATGATGAGCTCTTGTCTGTAAGGAAAATACAGCTAAATGTGAAGTGGTAAACCATTTTGTCATGTTGGACCATCCTTGACTGATCGCATTTTTTAGCTTCTGGAGAACTGGGTCTGAAGCTGTTCAATTTCTTAGTTCATCAAGCACATCGACATTGAGGCTTGAAACATTTCTGACTTCCATGAGTTCAAAGTCTGTTGTTTCATGGTCATGCTGCTCTGTTTGGGTGTGTGTGACAAAGCATCAACAAGATACAAGTGTTTGCCCTTTTTGTAAACAATATTGTAATTGCACTTTTGCAATTTTAACATCATACGTTGCAATCGTGCTGGAGTGGTATGAGTGGCTTTTTCAAAATTGTCACTACTAGTTGGTGATCAGTCTCTGTTTGGATAGGTTTGCTATAAATATAATCACTGAACTTTGAACATGGAAACACTATTGCCAAAAGTTCTTTCTCTATTTGTGCATAATGCATCTCTGTTTGAGTGTTCTTGATGCATACACTACTGGTATCCCTTTCTTTTTTTTTTTTTTTCAAAACAGGTTTATTGTTTTAACATATAAGAGAAATATCATAACAATTTTATACAAGTAATTAAAAATAGGTATTATTATAATATTCAACAAAACAACTAAAGTATTTACAAAGACATCCACTACAATCAGATCAATTAATTAAACTAAAATTCCATGCTATTGAAATTAAAATTTTTTTAACAAATTTTGTAAATTATCCCATACAATAAAATAAGATGTTTTTCTGTTTGTTCTAGTCCTAATTGTGTTTATTTCCATATGGCACACTATATTCATAACATTTTTAAATTCATTGAACGAAGGAGGTGTATCTGAAATCCAATTTCTAGTTATTATTTTCATAGCCACTGCTAGAATAGACCATAACAAGGGAAGCTTAACCTTTTAACACTTTGAGGTACAGGTGTGTTGAATAATATAAGAGATTTAGAAATAATGAAATTATCTGTAAAAGAGCCTGCAAAAATTCATTAATTGACTTCCAGTATTCTTTCAATTTTATACAGTCATAAAACATATGAGCCCAGTCAGCATTAATTTCTACATTACATCTCTTACATAGATTATCTTTATTATTTATTTTATTCATCATCAAAGGTGTATAAAAGATCTATGTAAAATTTCCATGTATAAAGTCTCCAGACAATGGAAGACGTAGTTCTATAAGCAGATTCCAATATATATTGTTTATCTTGTTGATTTGGTGGGTCCCCATTAATAGAAGTGAAATAATTCCAGTATGAATCTACACTGTAAAAGTTTCTTGTCTGATAACTTTATGTATGTATGAAAGTTTACCTTTATCAGAAACTTTATGTTGTAAATTTAATATCAAGTAATCAATCAGTGTTGGAATAGATTCTTTAACAGTTATAGACATTAAATCTATTTTATTAATGAGATGTTGTCTAAAGGTCTGAACCTCTAACCAGAAAGTTTCTCTTAGATCAAATTCTTGTTTTAAGAAATCTAGATTTTTAACTTTATTATCAGATATCAACTGATACCAGTACTTTAGATCATTATCTATAGCTAAATGAGTTCCTTCAGAAGTAGATGACAAAAGCATACGCTGAGTATACATTATAGGAAATACAATACAATTCCATTCCCTATACTTAGGGTGCATGAATATAAAGTTACGATAACTAATACTATTTAATGGGTAACAAACCATATGTTTAGGTGTAATAGGTGAAGTACAAAATTCCTTTAGTAACCATAACATGGAGTTATTTACAATCATATTTTTATGTGTTAAGGAGATTTTCATGAAGTGTATACTAATTAGCTCCCAATAATCTTTCCATTTTGTGACATATGACTGATCTATTAATAAAGTAATAACTTTTACAATAGAAGAGATAGTATATAAATTAAAGTCAGGAAAAGAAATACCCCCTTGAGACCAGCTATTAGTATGTTTCTTTAATGCAATCCTAGGTCTATTAGGTGCCCATAAGAAATTTAACATTAGTGTGTTCAGTTTCTTGATAATTATTTTTGTAGGTGGAAGTATTATTGATTGTATTAAGTATAAAATCTTGGGGAATATTATCATTTTAATAATTGTAAGTCTCTCCTCCATAGTAAAAAACATATTATTCCAGGTATTAAAAAGATTTTGTATATTAAGAAAACAGGTATTATAATTATTATATATAATAGATTTAATATCTTTATATAGTATTATACCTAAATAAGTTATCTGACCTGAATTGGGTACATACTTAGTAAAATCACTAATGAGAATATTTTTCGTGTATATATAGGTAGTATTTTAGTTTTTCTTCATTGAATATTAAACCAGAAATACTTTTAAAATTCATCATGTTATCAAATAGAGACTGTATAGAAGAATTAGATCCTGCTGATGTAATTAGAACATCATCTGCAAAAGTTGAATTTTGGATGTTGTATTTTCATCTATTTCAAAACCCTCTATGTCAGTACTGTTTCTGATCAAATTAGCCCAAGGCTCCATTACTAAAGTGAATAATAGTGGAGAAAGTGGATATCCTTGTTTTGTACCTTTAAGAATGGGTATTTTTTGTGAAACATATGTTCCTACCTTAATATAAGCCAATGTTCCTTTGTATAAATGTTCAATTAGATTTACAAATGCATCTGAGAAGTTTGTGCACTTCATTAAGGTAAACAGATAGTCCCAACTTACTGAATCAAATGCTGAACTTATATCAAGACTAATGAGTGTTAAATCTTTCTTTTTCCTATTTGCAAAATCTATTAATGTTAAAGTTCTTCTTATATTATCAAAAGTATTTCTATTTACAATGAAGCCTGTCTGATCTATATCTATAATGCCGGGAATGATTGTCTTCA